>NW_007260597.1:1009340-1050649 GCF_000164805.1 Carlito syrichta
CTCCCTCCCTTCCTTCCTTCCTTCCTTCCTTCCTTCCTTCCTTCCTTCCTTCCTTCCTGTTCTTTGAGTCCAGCCCAGGCTGGAGTGCAGTGTCACTATCATGGCTCACCACAGCCTTCAACTCTTGGCCTCAAGCGATCCTCCCACCTCAGCCTCTTGAATAGTTGGGACTACTGGCACATGCCACCACACCTGGCTAATTTTTTTATTTTTTGTACAGATGATATCTCCTGTAATCTCAGCACTTTGGGAGGCTGAGGCGAGTGGATTGCCTGAGCCTGCGGGTTCCAGACCTGCCTAGGCAAATTGATAAGACCTCGTCTCCACAACAAATCAAAAATTAGCCAGGCGTGATAGTGCACGCCTGCAGTTCCGGGTACTTGGAAGGCTGAGGGGAAGAATCGCAGGAGCCCAGCAGGTCAACACTGGGGAGGCCGTGAGCGTACCACTGCACTTCAGCCTGGGCGACAGAGTGTGACTCCAACGCAAAAAAAAAAAAAAAAAAAGACGACGTCACACTATGTTGCCCAGGCTGATCTTGAACTCCTGGGCTCAGGTGATCCTCTCACTTCTGCCTTCCAAAGTGTTGGGATTACAGGCACAGATCACTGCACCCAGTCATACTAACAAAGAGGTTTGATTTTTTTTTTTTTACTCTGAAGTGGCGCTATGATTTTGGGTCCTCAATCTTGCTGTGCAGGATAAAACATGACATTATTTTACATGTATCATTAATGTTTTCAAAAATTAGAAATTCCCTACCACAGCTTTTTACAAACCAAGACAGTGAAATGTTTAGTGGTCTCAAAGAATTAACATGATAGATAGAAGATACATTTTCACATATAAATCAATACCTTATGGGTCTTATCTCTTATTGTAGAGGAAGTCTGTAATGTTTTTACTATTAATTAGATCATATTTGTCTATAGTAAAGAAAGCATTTCTTAAGGCAGTAGGAATCTAAAATTTTACAAAAATTGCCATGAACTTACTATCAAATTGTGTTAATAGACACTCAAAATAATCAAGAGGCAGTATGATCTAACTGTTATGAGTCACTTTCTCTGGCTTCTGCCATCCTAACAACTGGGAAATCTAGGGAAAATTACCCAATGACTCTGTCTATAAAATGGGGATAGCAATAGTCATCATTTTATAGGACATAAATTAGGTAAGGTACACTTTGTTTAGATAATACTTAGTTTAACAAATGTGCTTTGTTGTTTGCAATTGTGTGTGTGTGTGTGTGTTTTACCAAGCAGTGCAATCTTAAAAATCTCAATTTCCATTTACCCATCTGAATTTTATTTACTTTTGCCCAAAGAAACTCAGTAACATAAATGTGATTGTTTCAAGGAGTGCTGACACATCATGAAGATAAAATACAAAGAGGCTTTAAAAATAACGTTCTATTGTCTATTTGATAAAAATCCTGGATTTTTTTCTTCTTCATTCATGTCTTCATTCATTTGTTCAATGAATACCCTTGGAGCGACAGTCCCTGAGGACAAGGGGTTTACTAAAAACAGGATGGTCTCTATCCTCTTGGAGTTTAATAGCTGTAATGGAGACAAATGCTTGAGATCACATATATTACAAACTGGGATACATCCTACAAAAGAACTAGGGAATAGTGACAAATTTCAACAAAGAAACCCCACTGAGGTGAAAGGAACCATTTTCTGAGGAAGTGACATCTAAGACGAGACCTACAGGATGAGTGAGATTGTTTCTGGAGAAGGGAAGAGCATGCCCAACGGAGTCCTGAAGTAGGAAATGAACATGGTCAATGTGGAAGGAGTGTTGTGGGCAGAAGTGATATGGGAGTGAGTTTGACAGGAGTACAGACAGAGCCAAGTCTTAGAGGCCTCAGAAGTTGAGTTAAAAACTTGAGACTTTTTTCTCCTATTCACTTAAGAAGTTGTGGAAAAACTTTAAGTCAGGAAGAGATTGAACAGAGTTTGCATTTTAAAAAGAGGTCTGACTGTTGTGTAGAGAATGGATTCCAGGGGTCAGAGTGGAAACCAGCTGGAAGCCATGGCAGTTGTCTGATAAAAGGTGACAGTCTTAGATGCTTTGCATGAGGTGCTGGTAGTGAGGATGGAGAAGGAGACAGAGAATAGGGGTACAGTTTGGAGGCACATTTGACAGGATTTGTCAGGAGAATAGAAGCATGACAGACTTTTGTACAGAGCTCAATAAGCCTCTATTTTTTTTAAGTATTCTGTATATTTTCTTCCTTCCTTTCTTTGAATTTTGGAGTTGTAATTGTGTATCCTTGCCTTTCTGTTCCACCAATAATAATTCTTAAAATCTTTGCTTCTCTTGGGGGATTTTCAAAATGCTACCTTTTCCGTGGAACCTGCT
This sequence comes from Carlito syrichta, assembly GCF_000164805.1. Classification (NCBI taxonomy): domain Eukaryota; kingdom Metazoa; phylum Chordata; class Mammalia; order Primates; family Tarsiidae; genus Carlito; species Carlito syrichta. The sequence continues at coordinate 1,011,711 of NW_007260597.1, forward strand.
CTCAATAGGAATGAACTGTCAGCCCTGCATGCTCTTCTTTTTGTGGCATCTCAGTGTTAGCATGATGTTAGAGTGCAGCAGTGTCACCTGTCCAGATGCCTCATTCCAGCTCCTGCCCTATTTTGTAAGCATCTCAGATGCCACAGCTATATCTTGGTCACACTACAAAGCACATTGTACTACTTAGTATTCAAAAAATATTTCCTGAAATTGATTTTTGTGTAAAGGTAAGAGTAAGAACTTTTGTGACAAAAACCCAGACTCTCTATCTTGGAGGATGTTAAGAATTTTTAAAATAGCAGCATGGAAACAATCACTGTATAGTGTAGGGATTAGTATATATTTGATTTCTGTTCTTTATGGCTCACTTTTAAAAAACTCTATCTATCAGGGGCACTATTTAAAAATCTCTTATAGTATAAATACTCAGGCTTGGGTAGTTAATCATGCCACCATCCCAACATTGTTGTTTCATTCTTTCACCTATGTTAGCTCTGTGACCACCAATGAAACTGTAATTTTTTTTAAAGCAGAAACTGTGTATATTGCTTGTATCTTCTAAGATGTCTGTTTAATTTCCTAATGCCATTTTTCTCTATTTCCCAGTGTTTTAGTGCATTCTAACATCTCAAGTCATGCTTTTTTGATTCAGCCTACCTTTTTCTTTGGCGCTCCATGCCCCAGTCCCAGTTGTGAGAGTGTACATTCACCAAGCTATATGCTCAAACCCCATTTTTTTCTCTCCATTTGTGCTCTTTGAATCAATAACTGTCTTCTCAGTTGCTGACTAGTTACTAATTTCTTTTGGAATCACTCAATGATTAATTTTTATACTGTAACCTTGTCATATACCCTAGAATGTGCGTATACCTGTCTTTGGTTGTCCTTATGGGGATTTTACATCTTAACTATCTCATGTGTGATACAGTTCTTGACATATGCATGTAATTTTATGGCTCAGTGATCTAGAAAGAAAGATAATGGAGAAATATAAAATAGTCAATTGATAAAAAATTCACATTTTCACATAGGTTAATGTTTGTGACAGAAAATACTGGTTATCTCACATGTCTGTTCTGCACTTTTTCTTTAGCAATATAGCACCCAAATTATTACTGGGCACATGGCTACCCCACTAAAGATTATATTTGCTGGATGCAGACAGACATGGCCATACAAATAAATTCTAGCAATGGCATCCAAGGGAAAGACATGTGTGGGACTTGCAGGCCATGACCTTAAGAGACAAGAACACTTCTTCCTTTTTTATTTTCTGGAAATGTGAACATGCCAGTAGAAACTTTGATTGTCCTTTCAGACAACAAAATGGATGCCAGCTATTGAGGCACACAGGGATAGAGGCCGATTGAATCCCCAAACTGGAGAGTCACCACCACAGCCACAGGTCACTTCTATTATGCTATTCAGTTAATCCACTGCTAGTTTCTTTGGATAGAGCAGCCAAACTTGAATCTAAATGCAATAACACTATGCTGTTTCCAATTATTTCAGAAGAAGTCCCTACTGTACATTAGGTACTTTATGTTATCTCATTTCCCCACAATAATCCAGAAAGGTAGATATGACAATTTCATTTTACGTGTGATAATTCAAAACACATGCCTAGTAGTGGTAGAGCTTGGATTTGAAACAATCCTTTCATATCTCCAATTTGCATTAAATTATTACCAGCCAGGTATGGTGGCTCATGCCTTGTAATCCCAGTACTTCGGGAGGCTGCAGTGGGAGGATTGTTTGAACCCAAGAGTTCAAGACCAGCCTAGGCAGGCAACATAGTGAGGCCTCATATTTCCAAAAAAAAAAAAAAAATTAGCCAGGGATAATGACATGTGCCTGTTCTTACCTGAAGCCAGGAAGTTGAAGTTTAGATGAGCTATGTTTGTGCCACTGCACTCCAGCCTAGGCAATCCCAATTAAAAATATATATATATATTACATAATCCAAGGAGTACATGGTTAACCTTCTTTCTAAAACGTGTTTGCCTGCATATATGAATAAAAAAACACATCCATGCTCATTTATGTAATGTCCAATCTTCTTATATTACTTTCAAAAGTGTTACTCTCATAAAACTTTTTGGAAAAGTTTTCTTTCAACAAATTCAATTCAACATATGCTTGCAAAGGACCTGCATGACTGAAAGGTAGGTTAAGTACATGTATTAGTTTGTTAAATCCACTTAGCTTGTGCACTAAGAGACCCTGTAATATAGTGGCTCGATCAAGCTAGAAGTTATTTCTTTTCCTGATAATGGTAAAGAAGAAGACATATTGTCTATTATGGAGAGGCAGATTTGCTTGAGGTCCTCCATGTATCCAGCTACTTTTGTTCTTGTTACTCCATCATTCTCTAGGTTAAAAGCTGCAAACCTTTTTTCTATAGAGTCAGAAAGTAAATATTTTAGACTTTGAGGGTCAGACGGCCTCTTAGGTCTCCAATACAGCAACTTAACTCTGCCACTCTAGCATGAAAATGTCCAGTGGAAAATGTAAATGAATGTGCGTGGCTGTGTTCTAATGAAACTTTATTTGCAAAAATGGGTAGCATGCTAGATTTGGCCCATGGGCTGTAGTTTGCTGGCTCTGTGAAGAGTGTTGTCCTATCCCATGTGGTTGATGCTAGCTTCCTACCACATCTGTGTTCCAGTCCACTGAAAGGGAGAAGGAGGAAATGTAAGGTAGGTGATTTTCTCTAAAAGAGGTGAAGATTATGTCTCAAGTATCCCTTATTCTCACACTCCCTTGGTAAGAATTTATCACACCTGGCTTAAAGGAAGGCTTAGAAATGTAGTTGCTAGCTGGGCAGTCTGAATCTTTCTATAATGTGATGGGGAAGATGGCTTCATCACGAAAAGCAAGTAAGGGAGAAAATGAACCCCCTGCCTACAGTGTAGATTTATCTTTGAGCAACTTCCAGTTTACCAGGGGATATAGTCAAATAAACATCTGCCATATAGTATGAAGCATGTGACAGTATGTCTAAACACACATATACATGCACCTATACTTCTATGACATACAAATATAAGAACAAGAATTCTTGTCACAGAGTTGAAAAGAGAAGCCAGACAAGGATGTTTGCATTTGAACAAGTTTGTACAGACTCAGTAGTCATCTGCCAAGCAGACACATAAAGAAATTCTTTGCAGAGAGAACCACAGAATTATGTTAAGATGGGTGAGGTTATCCTACACTAACAAACTACCACAAAAGTTCAGTGGCTTATAAAACTAGTGAGTTTGGTTTTTGATAATGATAAAAATTGGTCTCAACTCTGCAGGGGCTCAACCTTCCTGAAGCCAGCAGCATGTCACCATCTAGAACGTGACCAAGCATTGCACTGGGGAAAGAGATCATGGTTACACCATGTTGGCTTTTCAAGTGCTCACTAGAATCACGTGTCACTTTTGCTCACATTTTCTTGTCAAAACAAGTCCCATGAGCATGCCTTAATTCAAGAAGATGGAGAAATACCATCTTACCACATATCTTAAGGAGATAGCAGGGAATATTTGCAAACCCTAATGTCAGCCATAGCTATTGAGAACTCTGAGGGGCGGGCGTGGTGGCTCAGCCTGTAATCCCAGCACTTTGGGAGGCCAAAGTGAGAGGATGCCTGAGCCCGGGGGTTCAAGACCAGCCTAGACAACTTGGTGAGACCTCGTCTCTACAATATATCACAATAAATTACTCACGTGTGGTGGTGTGAGTCTGTAGTTCCATTTACTTGGAAGACTGAGGCGGAAGGATCACCTAAGCCCAGCAGGTCGAGGCTGTGGTGGCCGTGAGCATGCCACTGCAACTCCAGCCTGGGCAACAGAGTGAGACTCCAACTAAAAAAAAAATTAGCTCTGAGACAAGAGTGCAGAGGTAGCCAAAAGTCTGGTGACTAGAACTTCCAGAAGGCAAACACTAGAGGAATTGTGTTCTACCTGTGTGCAACTATAAAACGTGCTTAAAGAGGAGTCATTCAACTGAAAGGCCACTGTGATAATAGTGGAGAGGATGGATGAGAAAAAAGAGATTTTTTTCCTCCCAAAAGGCAAATGGATATTACTAGTGAAAATGTGGAATGTGAAGATAAGGTCAAGCAGAGTCAGGAATGCTACACAAATCTGTACATGTGATAAAATGACATAGATCTACACACACAGACACACACACACACACACACACACACACACACACACACACACACACACACGACCATGTACAAACTGATGAAATCAGAAGAGACACTATACATTGTTCCAATGTCAGTTTCCTTATTTTGATATTATATGACAGTTGTCTAAAATGTGATTTTCGAAAGCTAGAGGAGGAATATATGGGACCCCTTTGTACTGCTATCGTGCTTCCTGTGAGCCTATAATTATTTAAAATTTAAAAAATAAAATAGTCCTAATACTTTAGAAGTCTTTTTAACTTGACTAATAATTTGCACTTACATAGGACTTTATAACTTGTCATAACTTTCACAGATATCTTCTTATCCTTATAACAACTCTCAGATACTTGAAAGATATAGTAATTGTTGGTATTATATATATGAAAAAATCTTTTGTTGTCCTGTTAAAGACCATATAAGAACAAAAATAATTGAAGCATAATATTAAGAACAAAAATAACTGAAGCATAATATAAGAAGAGCTTTTAAAATCTAACCCTTTCTGACATATTTTCAAACACAATATTTTTTCTGGATGACTCACATTCCTAGCATCTAAAATGATGTGTCATGGAGCCATATATTTGTGAGGCAGTGCACATAACATATTGTCATAAGATGAACCTGAAGACAAAATGTTTCCTAGTTGACCACAAAAATAAGAATCTAAAGTCCAAATAAAGAAAGTCTAATGATCTTTTCTCCTCCTTTTTCTCAAAACATACAATAGAAAAAGTATGGGTCTTAAAAATCTTTTTAAACAATTAATGTGGCAAATGGTTACCAGTTATTGCCAGTGATAAACTGGAATCAATACTTATTCTCTCTTTATGCAAAAATTTAAGTTTTGGTCCACCCTGGATTTTTTGTATTAATTTGATTTTTTTAAAATATTACATTAAAACTTTATTTATCTTGACTTCTGATAATGTATGGGTTCCTTAAACTTTCTTCCCAAAGCAAGTGCCTCACTCACATCATTCTGAGTAAGATAATAGATGATTCTTAGTGACTTAACAGTGAGGGAAGTTGTTTCCCTACAGATAAGCACCACATATCATTACACCTGCTTGTCTCAACCTGGGCATTATGTCTGAATCTGTACCTCGGTATCAAAATGGATCTTCCTGTTATCAGAGAAAATAAATCAGCTAATTGCTGGTTAAAAGCAAATCTTCTGTTTGAATGCTACAATGATTTTCCCTCGAGAATTTTACAAGCAGTTTACTTGGCATAATATACAGTTTTCTTTATGAAATATGTGTGTCGGCATACACTGAAGCACTAATTTCAGTTGTTTTCAAAATAATTTGGTTTTGACTTTAATTTGTGGGACTTTGGATTTTGTTCTTGTTTACTTCTTTATTTCTTTTTTTTTTTTTTTCATTTTAAACCATTGAGCACCTGCTGGACCCTCAAGACATATGCATCTAAGCTAATTGTTAGCGTTTCGATTTATTGCAGTTTTCAAAGGCCACCTAAAGTTGATTAGTTAATAACGTTTAAAAACTTTTAGAAATCTGCATATTATGCATTCAACAAGAAAGTATCATTTTTCCTGTGAACTAATGTTCAGAAATGTATACATGGCTGAACTCTGTATGAAAGGGAGATATTATCAAACTTAAGTAATCTTTCATTTTTCTTAGTTTTCTCACTTGAACATGAAGAGAGAAATTAATTTGCGATGCCTATTTACAAAGCCCTCATGAAAAACGTCTGGAAAAAAAAGTTCCTCATATTTATATCAGATTGCTGTCCTGAGGTGAATTCCATGTGTTTATGTTACTCTTGGATAAAAGAGCATATTTTTGATATCCTATTGTTCAATGTAATTATTCATCATTACACTTATACCAAAGAATCTGGGTTCCATCCAGTTGCCTACACTTATACCAAAGGATCTGGGTTCCATCCAGTTGTTGGTCTAAGGTTTAGAGTGGTTTTTCATTTTTACCACATATAAAAATTAACTGACTTGCTAAATATCTGAGTGCAGATGAAAATAATTTAAGGAAAAACTATGAGTTAGGATACTCAAAGATCTAAACTTATTAAAGAAGAGACCAGGATCTAAGAAATTATACACACACACATATACACGCGTGCACATATATTTGTGTGTGTGTCATATATAAACTTATATATGAATATATATGTCATATAAATATGTATTTAATAACTTAAAATCAAAGTTACATGAATAGGAATCTGAAATATTTGATTTGTTTTGCATTTTGTTAAACTCTATGTTCATATTCTGTATATCTTTTTTTTTGACAAAGTTATACCTAAACAAAAGAGGCCCACAGATGTTCAAAGAATAAAAACTTAAAAAGCAATTCTAAGAAATGTTCTTAGAAATAGAATAGTTAACCTGGAGGAAACAGAAATATAACTCCCATACATTTCAGGACTGTCTGAAGAGTAATCACACAGCAGTGCAGAGTGTTATAAACTGCATTCTTTGCTGGGTAAAGCTCAAATGAAAATAGTCAATAGATGCATTATGAGGGATTAAATTGGATAAAAGAAAAAACTTTCTTCTTTAAAGGAATGAATGAGTTGTGTGTTTTGTCTTTTTTTCTAGAATAATTGTTAAAATTATAGAGCCACGTGCCTAAAATAATTTAAATTTGGTTCTACTCAAAGATATGTTGAAGTCATCTGTAGAACTTTGAGTTCATGAAAGTAAAAAATTTAATTCCCAAGATCTTTAAACTGAAGTATAGCTATAGCAAACCCTAAAAAAAGAAAACCCTAAACATCATTTTCTTTAATAGTATGCAATGATAAAAATCAGGAAATAATAGCTCCCAAATAATAACTTTTAATCCCACTAGGAAGCAACTCATTGTTTCTGTTTTAAGCAACATGGTTTAAATTTTGAAACATATCAGTCACTGTAAATAAAATTCTAACCATATTTTAAAAATTTTGGTAGGACAAAAATAAGAAATAAAGAATCCTGTTAAAGAATATACTTTTTTTCTTTTCTGCCATTATATTGGTTCCTTAGCTTGGAACATATGAGTATTTCAGACTATATTCAAGTGTTCAAAATCCTGCTCACTTGATATCACTGGAGACAACCATTACTCTACCTTACGGCCAAAAAAAATCTCTAGGTGCTACGAAAGGATGCTATGTTTAAGCCCTCTTCAAATTCAAGGAAACCACAACTCCCATGAGAGATTTGACAAAGTGATGCTTTAATGAAAATGTTTGAGTTTTTCTCACTCTTGAAGAATCCCAAGGGTTTCCTTGAACTGACTGTCACTCTTGCAATTGGTTTAGCAAAGTGCGTTGATCTCCTGTTGGTGTGTACTCACTCATTACATTTAGTGCCTTTTTTTATGTTGCTGATCTAGATTTAAATCGAACTTGTCATGCTGGAGTGCATGTGTCCTGGTTCTGAATCTCTCCTGTTCTCGTTGCTATAGTGACCAGCAGAAATCAGAAGGGAAGTGGAAAAGAGGACTCTTCATCTAAGCAGGCACGTCCATCTGACTCCCCTTTGAGCAGTAGTTCTCTTCCTTTACCTTTGAAGGTTAATGTAGCAAGGGGAGTTATCCTATTTTGCAGGTTCAGCTTTTATCCTCAGAACTTTTAAAAAGTAGATTTGTGGTTAATTCTAAAGTAATAATTGTAACAATGCTAGAATTTTTAAGGGGCAAGAAAAGATAATTTATTCTCTGGGTTACAATTTTTCCATTATTTTAGTAAAGTATTTTATGTTTTTCATCATTTTCATTTCAGTTTTTTAAGCAGTGGCTCTCAGTCAGGGGTAGATTTGCACCCCCAGGGGACCCTTGGCAATACCTGAGACATTTTGCTTATCTTAAAAATGGGAGGCTGCTTCCAGTATCTAGTGGGTAGAAGCTAGAGTTGATGCTGAACATGCTAAAATGCTTGACAGCCCCCTGCAATAAGGAATTATGAAAATGTTAATAGTGCTGTGACTGTGAAACCCTACTTTAAATTAACTGTGGCTCATTTTTAAAAATGATGCCACATTGCAAATCACCTAGGTTGACAAGTTGATGAGTCTTAACTAGGGTTGATATTCGAATTCCTGGTGTGGAATAAGCAAGAGAAAGACATTTGGACATCTGTTTAGTGTATTACTCTGTACATTCAGATATCATTGAAATAAATAATTGTCAGATAAAAATATTTGAGTATTTCATAACTAACATCTTTGATCAATCCTACTTTCATAATTCCGTCTTATAAACCTTTTCCCATTCTTGCTTGCCTTTTAAAAGAAAAAGTATAAGACTCAGAAGTTGACAAGTGTTCAGTCTCAGTCATGTGACTGCTTTCTTGAGATTCACCCTGGATTTTAGGAGCTATTATTTATAATAATAAAGAACAATATCTGTTGAGTGTTAGGAACCCACCTTGAAGCCCTGATCTGCCTTTTCCTGAATATACTGCATTTTGGAAAATAGAACTGTGGTCCATAGAAAGTTGCTTTTCTTTGTTCAAGTCATTAGCCCTGAGTTTAAGTATATTCATATCAATAACAGACAAATAAGAGAAAGTACATGTAAAGTGTCAGTACTGGGCCATGTTCAAAAGAGATGGATTTTGTAATAAAGCAACACATCTAACAAAATAAAGGAAGCTGTAAGTAAAGTTTACCACAGTGTGTACATTCTATCACCTTCCCTTAGCCCTCAACTTTCCTCTTTATGGACTGGGGTACTTCAGGGATTTATGACTGGGAACATCAGATATTTTCTCTTTCCTAAAATGGGGCTGATACAAACACATATGAGTTGCAAGCCTCTGTGGCAGGATAAAAGCAAAGGTTAGATTATTCTCCAAGCCCATTTCTCCTGGACTTCTCAAAGGTAATTGGCATATTATTCATCAGTTTTAAAGGCAAATGAGATAGGAGCCCTTGTAGAGTAATGTTTTTGCCTCTTCAGTATCCATGCTCCATTTTCGGACATCAATTATTTGATTGTCTTTTGAGACATCATTGCCCCCACCTCCTAGTTTATGTTCAAGTGAGTTGGCCCTATATCCAGCTTCTCAAGGATGAGCACAGAATCCAGATCGTGCCAGGAAGCATCTCTTTGGCCATTAAATCTGATTCAGCGATGGACAATGTAAACAAGGTCAGGCAATAAGATATATATTGGGATTTTATAGGACATAATGGCTTATCATGTGGTGCATACATAACTAAAAATTAAAGCAGCATGGAGAAAAAGCAGAGCCAGGAGATAAGGGAAGACCAACTCTGGCATAATTTGAGCAACTGGATCCAGCAGTGCCTGAGCCCGATACCCTTGAATATTTTGATTATATGTACCAATACATTTACCTTCTTTTGTTTCAGCCAGTTTGATTTCATTTTCTGCTCCCCATAACCAAAAGTGCAGAAAATGTAGTATTAAGGAAAAAAATAGAAATCTAAAATAGCTGAAAGTCAGATGATATTTGTATTTTAGAAAATGATGTGCTTGTTCCTTTTATCTTCCCTTTAATATGTAAACTTAATTTTAAAGTGATGTTTCAACAATTTGTTTCTCTTCTAACACTCTTTTTTCTCCTAATGGATGTGTTACATTTTGGAAGATTGACTCCGGTTCCACAGAGAGTTGATTTTCTTTGTTCTTAATATCACAGAATAGCCTTCCAATGAATAAAAGAAATTTTTCTTTCACTGTTATCCATTGTGTAGTGAAAATGATTGACTCACTAAATACCAGCCATGAGACCAGTCAATCTTGTTGATTCAACAAAAGTATCACCTGCCATCAAGAAATCTTTTCAACTACTGAAGCTAACTTGCAAAACATTTGTAATAATCATTCCTGAAAATGCTGAGCATAGTTTAGGTTCTTTATCTCCTTTATTGAGTAATGATTTGAGAAATAAGAGAGAGGAAATCATTCAATCTAAAAAGTGACCTTGAACTATAAACAGTATTTAAAAGCAAATATTGTTTCATCTCTGGGTAGAAAGATTTACCGAACTTTCTGGATTTTCTGACCCTTTGTCTATAGCAAATTAAGATGCATATCATTAGAATTGAGGAAATTTAAGCCTGAATTATATGATAGGATACATTGAGATTTTTGATACCTAAATTACTAGGAAAACCCAAGTGGTAGTTAGTAATCCAGTTTGGAGCAAGTTCTCATTTGAACGCAAATGTTTTTATAATTGTCTTTTTTTTAGTTGGAGGGGTGTGCTTCATTCTGTTGCCCAGGCTGGAGTGCATTGGCACAGCCACGGCACATGGCAGCCTCTAACTCCTGGGCTCAAGTGATTTTTCCGTCTCAGTCTCCCAAGTAGCTAGGATTGTAGGCATGTGCCACCATGTCTGTCTACTTTTTTTTACTTTTGTAGAGACAAGGTCTCACTATGTTGCCTAGGCTGGTCTCAAATCCTGGGCTCAAGCAATCTTCCTGCCTAGGCCTCCCAAAGTGCTGGTATTACTGGTGTGAGCCACCATGCTTGGCCAATTGGTTTTAAGGAACTGATTCTCAAAGTTGGCTGCATATCTAAACCACTTAGGTTTTAAAAAAAATACTGATAATTGAGGCATATGATATAGGATACTGCCTGCACTAGGGATTCTTAAAAACCTCTCCAGATGATTCTAATGTGTGCAAAGTTTGAGAATAATTGCTGTAAGTCATTATGTCTACCACTTTTAAAAATTAGTATATTTTTGGGCATGTTGTTTTTATTTTCTGTTTCTTAAATTATTTTAGATTCAGGGGGCACATGGGTAGGTTTGATCCATGTATATATTGTGTAATGGTAATATTTGGGCTACTAGTGGACCCATCACTAAAATAGTGAGCATTGGGCCCAACAAGTAATTTTTCAAGCCTCATTCCCTTCTCACCCTCTCCTCTTTTGGAGTTTCCAGTGTCTATTATATCCATCTTTTCTTTACCATTTTAATATTCATATAAATCACCTGAGGATGTTGTTAAAATCAGATTCTGATTCGATAGGGCTGGAGTGCAGTCCAAGATTCTGCATTTCTAATTCTTGAAAGAAAGCCAGTGTTGCTGGGTGGGTACCACATTTGGAAGTAGCAACGATCTAAGGCATTTGTTGCATTCTTGGAGTAAATTAGTGTAATTAAAATGTTCTAGTGTCCATCCACTGTCCAACTTGAACGAAGACTGAAAATCTCTTATAATGTGGACATTTGTGATAATTGAACTTAATCTGTAGGGGATATTATATTATAATGAAGACTTGTTGAGCATTGTTATTCCTGCCGATGGTACTACCTTTGCAAAGGGTGTGAGAAAGGAGAATTGGGAGCCACTTTTCCGGCTGATTTCACAGTCCCTGGCTTTGTCCAAATGGTGAGGGCTTGGGCAAAATGGGGAAGTTTGACTTTTATACCTTCACTCATTCTTTCAGCCCTTCTCTTGCTCCTGCTCAGTTAACCTGCTCAGCCACCTTCCTGCAGGCTATCTCGCTGCAGCTGGAGCCTTTGTTTTAACTAACGCCAAATTTAGTTTTGAATATTTATTCAAAATATTTATTCAAAATCTTGGGTTCCCAAGATCTTACTTTCTATAGTAGCACCACAGTGGGAGAGTCCTGATGGATTCCTGGGTGACAGACTTGTTTGTGGATAATTCAGGAGTGTTATGGGTTTCAGTTTAAAAGGTGGAGATGAAATCTCCTTTCCTTTACCTTGTGTTCATTGTTCTACTGATATTTTATCACCTCCCACAGCAACATCCTTTTCTGAAATCAGATGTGGGTATAAATATGTCATGGTCCATGATATATTTGCACCAATGCCTTATTATTATAGTTTATGTAGTAAGACACTGACCCCAATTCTTATGTCTCAATAAACCTTATCCAAGTTCTATTTAGTCTATTTAAAGAATAGACAACATAGATACGACTAATAATATGGAGAAAATTTTATTTTCCTAGTAGCAAAATCATCCCCAAGGAAGTGGTTTTCTTGGGTGAACATTTCTGTAAGTTTGGATAGAGTAGAGAGTAGAAACTTTCAAGGGTATGCTGGAGGAAAAATATGTTTTTGCTCTAGAGTTCAATAAAATGCATTTGTTTGGCCAAGTGAAATACATAAGTTGAGAACAGGAACTGGGAATAGTAGAAACAAAGTTTTGGCAGCTGTGTCAGAAAGAGGGAAAAGAGACGGTGTTACTAATTGAGAGAAAAATCTTTTAGGGCAGGTGGAGATCAGATATCTGAAGAAAATTTCAGTGCATTTCTTCAGTGTTCTATGCACTAGGAATTACCTTCCTTATTGCTTTATGGCATCTGTAGTAAGCTATCCATTTCTCATGAACATGATGGAGTATTTTGGTATCTATTTTACAATTTTAAAATGTAAATTAAGCCATAGCATGCCTATACTCAAAACTTTCAATGTGACCTCATGGACCACATTGACCTCTGTAAGCAGAGTAGACACTAAGGGCTTTGTAGCGATCTCCAAGATCCTACAGAAATCTTCTCTGATCGCACCTCTTTTTCCTAGCTTCCACACCTCCCTGTTCTCAGAACACGCATTCAGATTTCCTTCCTGCGGTCTGTTCCTTGGTTGTTACCTCCCTCTAGAACTCTATAACAAAAACATCTTCAGGGTTCATTCCTCTACCTGCTTCAATCCTTTGCTCAAACACCACCTTCTCAGCTTCTGGATTCGTGTTCCCAACACCAACCTCCCAACACATTGGTCATGCTTGATTTCATTCTTCCACAGCACTTCTCTCTGTGCTTCAGAAGGTATTCCTGTATTATTTACATTGTTCGCCATCTTTCAAATGTAAGTTCCATGGGGTCAGGGATTTAAGTCTATTTATCCAACGATAAATCTTTAGCACCTAAAACACAATCATTGAAGGAATGAATGCATAGATATGCCCATTTTGACTTCCAAGTTCCTCATAGAAGTCAGCCAAGACCAAATTATATGGGCACTTACTCATGATATCACTTCTGACAAGTGGCTAGTAAATTTAGTAGATTTTTCCCAGTGACTCTCTCATCTCGGTGTTAATCTCTCTTAAGACATCTAATTTCTCTATGTTCAGTCTCAAATATTTAAGGCAGTAACACTAGGTTATTAAAACACATCTAAGTTTATCCTGGCAGGGGTTCATACTACATTAATAACTTTATCTGTTTCTCTTGTTCCCTTCCTTCCATTGTCTGCCAACTCTTCCCCAAGGGCACACTATGCAGATGGTGCCTCCTCTGCCCAGGATGTCTCCATGTTCTGTCCTATTTATTCTCTTTGAACTTACACTTCATCTTCTTGTCTCTCTTCCAGTGGGTGCACACTGCTTAGGACCCTTGCTTAGAGTCAGATAGATGAGAGGTTCAGTCCTGGCTTTGTTATTTTACATCTGTGTAGTCATGGATATATTACTTATATATTCTAAACCTCAGTTTTTGCATCTGTGACAGGGGAATAGTAATTCAGTTCTCGCTTGTATGCAAGATGAGGATGATGATATTGACCTCATGGACCACATTGACCCATGGTGAGTATTAAGTGAGATGATTTATAGTGTCTATAACTAGGTGGTCAATAAATATTTCTTACCCTATTCTTCCTTCTTCTCTTTTTATTAGCTACTGTTTAACCAAAGGATCATGAAATCTTTCATTTTAAAGGAACACTAAGGTCATTTGGTTCAGCTACTTATCCACAAATCTGCTTTTTGCCACCTTTGCAAGCAATCATCATTCCTCCATTAGAAACCTTCATTTCCTTCCAAAGCAGCCTGTAATCTATTTGACATAGCTATAACTGGTGCTTCTGTTATATAGAGATTGAATTACTCATCCTAAAACTTCTGTTCTTAATCCTAACATCTAATATTTGATGGTGTATAAAAAAACTAAACCAATTTTTACTGCCTGATAACCCTTCAGAGAGTTGAAAATAGTTATTCTGTCTTTTGGTGTTTTTAATCATTCAGACTAACTTACCACAGTAATATTGATTCCTCAGGAAAAAAAATGACGTTTTGATTAGCCTCCCATGGCACACATTTCTTTGTGAAACTCTCTCTCATAAGGTAGTTGAGCAGACTGATTAAGGACACAACTAGGGAGTCAGACTAACCTAAGGCTTGAGTCTGAGCTCAGTGACTTATTAACTGTGAACCTAGGATCAACTTCTCTAAATATCTATGTCTTCATATGTAAAATGGGTAGTACTAATAAAAGGTATTCCATGGAAACTGTTGGGGGATAAAGCAAACAATAAGTTTGGCACACTTAGCTCAGTGAGAGATGTGAGGTTTGTGACATGTAAGTCAGTGGTTGTTGAGTCCTGCCTGACAGACTGTGGAGCATGGCTATCCCTTTGTTCTGGAAACTGTAGTTTTATCTGTGCCATCTTAGAATTAGGATTTGTTGGCACCTACATCACTGAACTCATTCTCATTTCATTTGGAATCAGTAGTACAAGGAATATAAGTAACATGTTCTCAATGAGGCATTACAAATGCCAAAAAGAAGAAAAAGGAATAGAAAATCCTATGAAAAGTTTAAAAAATTAAATCTAAAAATTTAATTCTACAGCTAGGAAGATCATATGTTAAGAAAATAAGTTCAGTGAAGCAATGAGAGTTTATGTACTCATTCATTCATTTTTTTCCAATAAATAATTGTTTAACCTCAGCTATATTCCAATGCTGTGCTAGGCACAAGTACCTTTCTTCAATTCCCTCACTATTATATTCTCAATAATGGCAAAAATAGCAAAGATTTAAATTCAATCTTATATAAACTTACTTATCATCATAAACCTAAGTGGCATTTATTTTAATTAGGATTATGATATTTGAAATGATGAAAATGTTGATAAAGTCTGATGTTATTTTCAAAAATGAAGTAACGTGGTTCTAAATTTTGTTTTGTTTTATTTTGTTTTTGGAGTTGGAGTCTCACTCTGTCACCCAGACAGGAGTGTAGTGGCCGCTCCTGACAACTGCAGCCTCGACTTGCTGGGCTCCGGTGATCCTTCCGCCTCAGCCTTCCAAGTAGCTGGAACTACAGGCACGCGCTACCATGCCCGGCTAATTTTTTGATTTATTGTAGAGATGAGGTCTCGCCAAGTTGCCCAGGTGGGTCTTGAACCTGCGGGCTCAGGCAATCCACTCACCTCAGCCTCCCAAAGCACGGGATTACAGGCCGAGGCACCGAACCCAGCTGGTTCTAAATTTTTAAATATTCCTCAGAATTGTAGGGTATCCATGTCGACTGACCTGTTGATTGTGTCGAGGCTATTGCTATGTAAGCTGGAAATCACAAAAACTGGCCAGCATTTGTCAGAGCTTGGCTTGGATTTTGTGAGTTTTGAATTGTGCAAGCACTTTAAAATGCATCCTGTTCATAAAATGAGAATCTCTTAATATGTAATTATTAATCTCATTATCACCTAAAGCGTTCTTAAAATATGGGATTTATGACAGCAATGAAATATCCTACGAAGTATCAATAAGATATCAAAGGATAACTTAGGACAAAGTCTTTCTACCACAAGCAATTAATGACAAAGCAATATAGCAATCATGTCAACCATGTGACAATAAGGAGTTGCCAACATGCCTTAGAACAGTCATAGCTAATGAGAATGATGATATTGTACAAGCATTCAATGGACCCAGGAAAATAAATCCATAGACACTTTGACTCGAACCAGTCTGGAATAGCAAAAGAATGCTTAGAGATTTGACTCCAATGTCTGAATACTGATTGAGTTACACTCAGGAAAAACTTTTTCCTTTTTGAACTGGAGGTTTTGACAGTGTACACACAGTAGGAAAAAAAATAGGTATATCCACATGAAAAAGATATAATTAATATATTAAAAATATATATAGTTATTAAATTGTAAAAGAGATTTGACACAAGGACCAACAATGTCCACCAGTGATTTCAAGGAAGGAGAAAACTGAGCTTAAAAAAGGGAAGACATTCCAAGTGACAAATTTGATTTTTTTAAAGTAGAAATGTCATATACTCCACCATGGAGGCTCTGGGTCTTGACTTCTATGCCCTAAGTATAATAGACATGCAGCACTTCCAAATTGTAAGTTTAACTTCTGTGGTGTGTAAGGTCAAAGATATTTAATAGGTATGATTCAGAAAACATGGGATCTCTTTAACTGAAATATAGTGTGGTAGGGTTGTAAAGGGATTTAAAAAAAATTAACTTAATATTCAAATGGACAGAATGTTGACAACAAAGATTTATGTGTTCACTTCTTTTTAAGTATGAGAAATCTGGTCAGAGCTCCCCGCAGTATGAGAGGAGGCAGTGCCTTTTAGTGATAAAGACATGAACTCAAGAACCAAATTCTTTAGGTGGATGTCCCAGTCATAAAAATTGAGATAACATAAAAATTGAGATACCTTGCAAATCTGTTGTGAAGTTACATTACTACAGTCATAAAGCTGAGAACAATGCCTCACACATAATAAACACACATAATAAATTGCCTATAATTATTACATCCAAAGTCCTTTTTTTACTCACTCTTTCTCTCTCTGCACCATCCCAAGTTCCCAACAAAATGACAAAAAGGATAGAGAAAGAACAATAGAAAGTACCCACTCCTTAAATGGTTATGAAATGTTTGAAAGTTAAAGCATTAAAAAAAAAAAGAACTGCAGAAACACCCTCTAAATAACAGGTGTAAAGAAGTACCAAATGTGGTTAATGAAAAGATCAGTGGAAAGAAAGTATCAGGCACCAGACACCACCCACTATAGAAATATTTCCTCCATACTTAAGGTCAGTGAAGTCCATCTAAATGGCTGTCTAGATAAAGACTGGCATCCTTGCAAGAACAGCCATGCTGCTTTCAAAGAACTTTGCCAAAATAATGTGGAAAAAAAATCTCTCCAGTTCAGAATAGCTTGCCAATATTGCTGTTTATGCCTCCTCATAGTAAGTGGGAATTATTTCCCATGCTGTTTTTGTCTACCTACACCTGCTTTTCCTTAACCTCTTCTAAGGAGAGGTTATTCTTCCTTATCTATTAAATCTCAGCATTTCTTCTGAAACCTCTTGCCAGCTCAGGCCAGCTCCCCAGATAGCCCTCAAGGAAAAGTATTTGATGAACTCTCTTTTCTAGGGATGTTTGACTCTAGTGTGGGAAGGCTTAAAAAGACAGCACTTCAGCCAAGCAGAAGAGACTTGGAGTGTGTGATAACACCCACCTCATTTCTTGATGACGGGGATATATTAGAGACCCAAACGCTCTAGCTTCAGCAAGGACTCCAGCTGCCTAGGCAATTACTGTGTTTCTCCCTACTTGTATGTGTATTTTCAAGTTGTACATTTTCTTTCTTTTCTACTCCCACCTACCTAAGGAATAGTTGTTTTGTTGAGCAGAGCATCATTTTTAGCAAAGACCTTCTCCACCCTCATTCTGACTCAGGGTTCAGAAATATTTTCAAATAGACCTTTGGGAAGGAGCTGGGGCTGCTGTTCTATCTTGTTAAATGTTATTTTTGTTTGTTTGTTTCAGCAGCTGTTAGTGAGTCTCTGACTTAGACCCTGT
This sequence comes from Carlito syrichta, assembly GCF_000164805.1. Classification (NCBI taxonomy): domain Eukaryota; kingdom Metazoa; phylum Chordata; class Mammalia; order Primates; family Tarsiidae; genus Carlito; species Carlito syrichta. The sequence goes on from NW_007260597.1 coordinate 1,029,459, forward strand.
TGATATTCCTCAAGTAGAATCTAAATTTTGTTGGAAGGGGTGAGGTTTAAAATGTATGAGAGGTGATAAGAGCTTAACCTGCCGAGTTATCCTGTGTGACAAAACTGATATGCTAGGCATGTAAATTTTTTAAAGTTTCATTGACAATAAGATGAAAATTATGTACTTGTATAATCTGATATTGTGCAATCACACAATATTTTTCTTAAAATCTCTGAGTAGTAAAATTAGAGTTTTTTAAAGTTCAAGTAGACACACAAACATATGCACACACACACGCACACTCGCAGAACTTAGTATTAAATTTACTTAAGTGTAATAGGATAGCCTTTTGCTCTAACATTCATTTGAATTTGAAAATAACTGTAAAATGTACCAAGTCAAAGAAATGATATTCTCTCCCCCTTTCTCTCTGTCTGTCTTTTTAACTAGTCATCCTGGTTTTAAAACATGAGATACAAGTCATCAATTTCACTGTGACTTAGCAATTTATTTACACAGTTTTACTGCTTTGGACATAACACAGCTGAGTTTCGAGCTTGATAAAATATTGTTATCCACATAATTCATTTTCTGCTGCTTCAACAAGGTGTTTGGATTTGTGAGAGCTCCCATTTGAGGTTGAAATTGAATTGAAAATTCATGTGAAGGCTACACAGATGAGGCAAGTCTGACTTCAGGGAAGTGTCCATTAAATTTACTCTCTAGTCTCTGGCATAAAAACCTACTCCTGAGATCTGGAAAATAGCTCCCATTATCATATCGATTGGAGTCAGCAAATATAACTCAACTTTAAGGTGTGTATAAGTTTATTCCTAGATATTTGTAACAAATTTCCAATATATACTTAATATATTGGTCACATTGGGTATAGTGTAAGTTATTAATGTTTACCCACAATGATTTATTGGTTTTTTATGGGCAATCTTCACTTATTAAAGATGCTATTGATTTAGCTGAAATTAATAATTCTCTATTAATTCATAACTCAGTAGTAGTCATAAAATAAGACAAAAGTGGCATCAGTTATAAATTAATTTAGAGGCATATCCCACACACAAAGGTAGAAATAAACCAGTAGCAGCTGTTTTCTCATGGGATACCAGTAGCTTTACAGTTGTAAAAAAAATTGAGTAGGAAAAATTATTCTTCTCCCCCCAAACAGTTTTCTTTTGTTTAGTGAAATGGGAGGCAATTTGCTAGAATTGAGGGGGAAAGTACTTTCACCAATCCGTGAAAGCCCAACATCAAGTTAATTCGATTTTTATATTTCAGACAGTATTCCAACCTCACAAATAAAAACAGTTTTGTTTGTTTTTTTCAGAAGATGAGTTAAGTGAAGGGTCTCAAAACAATGAATTTTTGGTTCTCCATTGAAACCATTTCTGTAGATTGTCACTCTGAATTCAAAATGATGCCTTCTTACATCCTTAGGAAAGGTAGAAGTGGTAGACAGAGGATGGGAAGAGTTCATTCCCCATGTCTACTGAAAGTACACTGTTGACCAAAGAGTGTAAAACTGATTGTGCTTTGGGACAAACACTGTTTAAATCAACTAATGCATTCAAGCGTCTCACATACAAGTCCACAGAACAAAGATTAACATAAAAGGAAAAGGCAGTGACTTGGGTAAGCGGAAATGATGAAGATGAATGTGACACAGTCCATACTGAGAGAAGTGCACCTCCATGTGCGCCTTCTCCATGGGAGGATTTTATCCTAAGGGCCCCTTAGGGAGGTGATGCTAAAAACATGGTTGAGAAACACAACTCTAGCCTATAGGATAAAAGGATGAGAAAGGCATTGAATTAGGTGTTAGGGTGGAGCATAGTATATAAAAATATAGATTTCTGAAGTGTGACCTGGATTTGAATACTAACTTCACTATTTCCTGTGAACTCTTGAGCAACATCTTTAATCTGTGCTTCAAATGTCTCGTCCTGAAAATGGAGATTAAAAGGGTATCTACTACTCCTTTGGGAGGCTGAGGTGAGTGGATTGCCTGAGTCCGCGAGTTCGAGACCCGCCTGGCCAGGCGAGACCTCAGCTCTACAATAAATCAAAAAATTAGCCGGGCATGGTAGCGCGTGCCTGTAGTTCCAGTTACTTGGAAGGCTAAGGCAGAAGGATCGCTGGAACCCAGGAAGTCGAGGCTGCGGTGGCTGGGAGCGGCCACTGCACTCCAGTCTGGGCGACAGAGTGAGACTCCAACTCAAAAAAAAAGGGTATCTACCTTAGAGCATTGTTAGGTTACAGAATGTGCTTAAAATATGTTAGTTTTAAGAGTTTGTATTATTGCTATTTCTTCTTCTAATTATTATTATTATTGTTGTTGCTGCATGAATATGAGTTACCAAAACAGGAAACCTGGGCTTTTATTTCCATTTTGGTATGGGCTTTGACTTTGGGCAAGTTACTTAAACTTGGCAAAATCTCCATTTGCACAAGCTGGAAAAATTGGATAAAGCATCTTCCTAAGGCCTGTTATGGTAAAAAGTGGCATGATATAAGGTGCATGATCCTCAATGAACACTCAAAAACAGTTCCTTTCTCTCATGACACAAGCAAAGAGTTAAAAAAAAGAAAAAGAAAGAAAGAAAGAAATGAAAGTCTATGAAGATTTCTCTTTTATAAAATAATAAATAATTCAGTGACCCTTATACATTAACTGCAAACTTGAATTGCTTGTCTTAAATATGTGTATAGAAAATGAAAATGCCTAATATAGAAAGGTGACTACTGGAAGTGTTAAGTAAAAGAAAAATATGAGTCAAATATTCTTATTTTTTCAGTCAGAAGTAGAAGATCTTCAAATGAGATCGATTCTTGTGAGTGTGTTTTTATGGACAATTACCCTTTTCTGTGTCTGGGCTAAGCATTCCCCTCCGCCCTTTTTGGGCAATTTTAGTTATTTATCTTCAGTATTTTGAAGCTGTATGTGGAACCAAATGATATGTGAGTCCATGTGTCACCATTTATAATCAGAAGTTGGAAATAACGTCATCACACAAATTCATGAGGTTTAATGTCAAATATATAAGCCAAGTGCCAATAACTCAGTTTAAACTCGTTCTAGTCCAAAAGAAAGGTTAATGGGCGTACAATAGCTTCAGGCATGGTTTGATCCAGGAGATCAAGTCCTGTCAGGACCCTGCCTCTATTTCTTGGCTTAAGATGTACAAATTGGTGATATAGAAGTGCTGGTGGGATTCTTATGCATTTTTATACATTATGAGGAGGAAACATTTATTGAGGAAAATCTACTTTTCCTATGTAGTTCTAGTAAAAGTTTCCCAACTATAACCAGGTAACCAGGGAAGGTCTTTTATCCATTTCTGAATCCATCAGTGTAGTCCGAGGGCCAGAATTACACTGAATTAATAGATTGAAGGTTTCTAGTTTGAAAACTGATTCTGGAAAGATTTCTGAGCATGACTCCCTTTCCCAGATGGTTGCCTTTTGAAGGAAGAGTTGTCACTTTACACAATAATTGAACATTATTAGATTAAATAGAAGGGGAGTAGAATATGTTGCTTTTAGATGAGAAATGTAACAGCTTCAGTGTTGTACTAGAAGCCTTTTTGAAACTTAGTTTCTATCATTGTTATACTTTATTGTGGGGAAAGCAAGAAACAGGAAAGCAAGAGAGCACAAAACAAATGAAAACCTGTTAAGGTCAGTAGACCAGAAAAAGAAGGAAGCAGAATTTCCTTGAATGCTAATCTGCAAAAGGATGTTTGCTTCTAAATACAAATTGCATCCATTAAAAAACCATGCAGTAGCCAGTCGCCTTTCCTCCTCTCTAGAAACTTTTGATGGGCAGAAACTAAGACATCCATTCCTCGTTTGTCAATCCTGTGACCTCAGTGTGTTCCCTCAGGCCCCCTATTTATCGGACACCCAGATTACAGCAGTCTTTTTTTGCTTTCTGTCTACAGTTCACCCTTTAATATTCTATGAGTGTTCAAAGGTCTTAGTGACCTTGAGGCCTTATTTTTTCTGGAGTGAATGAAGGCGTGGAAGGATCACTGAACTCATAGTCACCTCTGGGGTCTTGAGCAAGTCTCTCATTAGACTTGCTCTTCTTATTTGAAAATGCTCTTGACAGGAAGCACAGCCAGTGGTCAACGGTTTTTACCCTGAGCTCCTGAGTGCTCTGTTCCCCCAGAACCCCCGTATTGCCCTGGAACCTCTCCGGGGACCTCATGGACCCAATGATTCAATAACTAGAAGGCAAAAACCAAAGCCAAGCTCTAGCACTGGAGCTGAGGGCTAATCTGCCTGGTTGGTGCTTGTGTCCTATTGGTTGTTAAACATTCTGACCACCCACCTGGGTCCGACCCATTTACTCCATGAGAGAATGCTGATAGAGTCACACTGTGAGATCTTCTGATTTGGAAGAAATATTGAAAATCTTAATCAAAATTACAAAACTATTTTAAAGTTGTAAGTGACATAAAAGTATTAAAGTATTTAAAAGTTTAAAAGAAGGAGACTGGAGTTGAAAGAAGAGGACGGCTTCCATGGTTAGGGATGAAGAGCTTTAAATGTAAGCCTTATATTATAGTACTTGTCTTAGACCTGTAGTAGAGTTTATACACACACACACACACACACACACACACACACACACACGCACGCACGCACACACACACACACACACACATCCAATAATGCATTCCCCTGTAGTTGGCATAACTTTTTCCTCTCAGGAATAATAATCATGAAAATCTGTGAAAAATTATTTAGCAGTATGACAACGTGCTCTCTTTTGTTTTTTTTCCAATCTCTCAGCGCAAAATAATTGTACAGAGAAATTTAAATTGAATTAATGTATACATCATTTATTATCAAACAAATATCATCCCCTGAAATCCTAGACTGTGCCAGGTGCTGTTTAAAGTTTTGGGGGGATAGCAATGGGCAAAAAAATTCTCCAGCAGAATGAGAGAGAGAAGGAAAGAGTGAATCAGAGTAGGCTGTGCTATAGAGAAAAATAAAGTCGAGCAAGGGGGTGCTAAGGGATGAGAAGGTTGCTACTTTATGCAGAATGACCACAAAAGACCTCGCTAATGAGCTAATGAATGACATCTGAGCCCACAGCCAAAGATGTGGGGAGGGAGCCATGATGGAGAGAGAGCGTTTTAGGCAGAGAGAAGGGGGCAGGGACCCTGCGGGAGGAGCATGCCTGGCCTGCAGGAGATGGCGGGACAAGCCCAGTTGATGCCCTCCGACCAAGCATCAGGGTGGGTGTGCAAGTGAGGAGTGGTCAGATTCTGCACGTACTTTGATGGCAGAACGCATGGAGTTTGCAGGGAGATTCAAAATGTGGTGTGGACAAACAATAGATGTAAGGATGGCTCCAGATTTAAGGTCAAAGCAACTGAAGAGTGTGAATTTGTCATTTACTAAAGTGGAGAAACCGTTGCGATTGTAGCCAGTTGGCCGGAGTCATGGGTGGTGAAAGAATTCACCCAAGATCAGATCAGAGTAAAGAAGAACAGGTTTATTGAGTACACTGCAAAAGAGGCCCAGGCAGGGCAGTGACAAAAGAGCTGTCTGCACCAAGCCAGCAGTGTGAGGTTGCTTTGTTGGGAGCTGGCCTCTTTTCAGTTAGAATTTAAGGTTCCTGACACATAAATAAGGGACAGAAACATGAAAATTCTGAAGAATTGATGTCCAACTTTGATTGTAGCCTGCTCATTGGTCAGTTAGAAGTTAATACAAGATGACTCTTGTCCTATAAAATGGTTTCCACAGAAACCATATTAAAGTAGTTGGTTTGCTCATGGTTTGCTAATGGTTCCTAATATATAAAAAATAAGAATCTCTAAGTAGGAGAACTACAATTAGTACTGTGAAACTACGGAAGATTCATTTGGGGCATACCCTTGTGTAAAGGAGTGACAGGAAGAATTGCACACAATATTATCCTACTCGTTCTCTTTATGGTAAATGTATGTGATACATGTGTGAATGGAGCAAATTCTACCAGAGTGACAGAGCTAGAGTAAGGGAGAAAAATATAACACAATGTACTTGATGCACAGGATATACAGCACAATTTCTATGTGTCCATTCTTATTTGGTTACATTTTATGCTTATGACCATTTTTTTCACTTTGTGATGTAGAACTAAACCCCTTGCAATGCTGAACTTTATCTAAGTCCTATGCTCCTGGAAAATAGCAGTCAAGAAATCTCTTCACCTTGTGAGTTAAGGAAATGACCTACTACAAAGAATCACCCTTTCTTATAAGCCTTTTATAAAAGATTGGCAGATGCTCCCCTACCTTCTTACTTACGTCAAAGTCAGACACAAACTCTCCAAATTCTTCTTCTTTGTCTCATAAATGATTAGCTGATACTGTTTGCCTTCACTGACCAAAATACCTACTAGCTTGACTTGACCAAACTTTATTCGGGCTTCTCCCTTCCACAGGCCCCAGGCCATCGACCTATCCTTGAATAAGAATTGAAACACAGAACAGTAACAGTACCTCCTTAATAGTCCTTACTAATAACTGCCTGATTTCAGGGAAAAACATTCTCTGTCCATCTATACCAAGATGTTATCTACTCATTCCCTCTCCCACACCTCTAACTTTGTTTATTCTTCTGTATAAAAGAAAAGGCTTCAGCCAGGCTCGGTGGCTCAGCCTGTCATCCCGCGCCTTTGGGAGGCTGAGGTGAGTGGATTGCCTGAGCCCGCGGGTTCGAGACCCACCTGGGCAGCGAGACCTCATCTCTACAATAAATCAGAAAAAATCAGCCGGGTGTGGTAGCGCATGCCTGTAATTCCAGCTACTCAGAAGGCTGATTCGGAAGGATCGCTGGAGCCCAGCAGGCGAGGCCGCGGTGGCCAGGAGTGGCCACTGCACTCCAGTCTGGGCGACCGAGTGAGACTCCAACTCAAAAAAAAAAAGAAAAGGCTTTTTTAATCTTATGAGACATTCACAGATTTTAGATTTGGGCATTCTCTCTTAAAAGGTAGCTACCCACTTTCCCATATTGCAATAGTCTTTGTTGAATCAAATCTCTCTTTCCCTAAGTCTAGATACTTTTCTACTTGACTACCTTTATTAACTAGTATCTTATTATTGTATGTATACATTCACTCATTTATATTCAACAGTTATTGATTAGGTCTGCCAACTTTGTGAGCTCCTGGGGATAAAACAGTGAACAGGATAGATAACACCTCCTTTCCCTGTCAGATCTTATTCTAGTTTGGGGACACAGATAAATAAGTAAAATATTTCATAGGTCCTACTCACTGGAAAAAAACAACAACATACAATTAATAAATTTAGAAAAGGGTTACAGCCAAAGCCCAGAGACAGGCACTTTGAAGGAAGGACTGGAGTAAAACTTTAGGCTGACCAGACTGACTAAACATACATATTCAACAAGTTATAAGACAAGTCATGAAAATTCATGAAGGTGCTCCTGCTCCATGCATATTGAACACACATGTGTGTTACATATGACCCATGTTCACTTTAAGGTGGAGACTTAACATTTAAATGTATTTCAATTAGGCCCTATGCATCAAAAGATATTTTGGGGACGAAGGCATGTAAGTGTGCAATCTCTGTATACTGGCCAGAACCAGTCCATGATTGGTGTATTTTTATCTAAATAAAGATACTGCAATAAGTCTGTCCAATGAAAGCTGTAGTTATGGCTGGTATAACAGGCATTTAGTTAGTCGGTGTCTGATGATGAGCTGCAATTGTTTTAATACTACTTATCTTGAGACCAGAACTTGTTTATCTGTTAGAGTGAAAAGAAAAACCTGGTGGCAGTGGAACACAGTTCATTCTTCAAGTGTAGCATGTGTGACTTAACTCTTTCCTGGCACGGCCTGAGGTCCTACTTAAAATTTGGTGTCTTATTGCCACAAAGAGTCTGCTTCTTCAGTCTTATAATCTCTATTCTGCCATTAATGCTGGTCAGTTGCTGTGTCTAAACTCCAAAAGAGGGAGTATGAGTAACTGTGGCTGGGAACTCAGTTATTTAAAGGTTTTTTTTTTTTTTTTTTTTTTTGAGTCTCACTCTGTTGTCCAGGCTGGAGTCTAATCGCATGCTCATAACCACTGCAACCTCTACCTGCTGGGCTTAGGTGATCCTTCCACCTTAGCCTTCCAAGTAGCTGGAACCATAGGTGTGCACCACCATTTCTGGCTTATGTTTTGATTTATTGTAGAGATGACATCTCATTAAGTTGCCTAGGCTAGTCTCGAACCCGTGGACTCAGGCAATCTTCTCTCCTTGGTCTCCCGAAGTGCTGGGATTATAGGTGCGAACCACCACACCCAGCTTTAAAGGTTTTTATGGGGTCCTCTTGGCCAAGAGGGGAGAGGTTTGTTCAGTCCGTGGGGGTCCTAGGATTTTACTTTTAGTTTACAGTCTGATGGTGCTTCATGCTATGGAGAGAATTAAATCTAGCGAGAAAGTGGCTTGGATTGTGTTGAACATGTTACATTTTAAAAATAAAGTAGTCAGACCAGGCACAGTGGTTCATACCAGTAATCCCAGCACTTTGAGAGGCCAAGGCAGGAGGATTGCTTGAACCCAGGAGTTCAAGATTAGCCTGGGCTATGTAGTGAGACTTTTGTCTCTACAGAAAATACAAAAATCAGCCAGGTTTGGTGGTTTATGACTGTAGTCCCAACTACTTGGGAGACTGAGGCAGAAGTATCACCTGAGCCCAGGGGGTTGAGGCTGCAGTGAGCCATGATCATGCTACTGCACTCCAGCCTGGGCAACAGAGTGAGACCCCTGACTCAAAAATAAATAAACAAATAATGAAACAATCTAAATGAAACAGTCAGTTATACATTTAGATTATTTTCACATTTTAGAGCTGAAAGAAATTGATGACTGTGGGTCTCTAGTTCTGAAGTCTATAAATGGTAATAGTTCAGGGTTCTGAACACAAGTGATTCTCAAGTTCAAGTAAGGAGGGCCGCTGGCTATCTAGAGAAATGTTTATGTATTTGATTGTATTGTTTTATTTCGATGCAAAATTATAAAAGTCATGGAATAAAGAAGTAAGATTTCCAAAATGGAGTTCTTTAGGGTGTAGGGCTGTTCTTCAACATGCATATCCAAGAGAAGTTCCCATCTCAAACACCTTAGGTCGGTGTTGGCCTAGCAGTAAAAGCAGGTGCTCGATGGATCATCCCTAGTTAGTGTTTAGTCATTTTCGTTTGGATAGTATCACATCAAAAGAATACTATGTTCCAGATAATTACAAACAAATCTTAAATTAGAATTAGTTGATATTTTCAGGAATTATACATTCTAGGCTTTTCTTGAAAGCTCTAAAGATTTGAAGTGAAGTATTTTGCAGTGCTTTGACAGTGTTTTCAGCATTATAACTTACTTATGTGAAGCATTTCCTTTTTAAGTGCTTTCTGTTATACATCTGTCAGGTTGCGGGACAGTTTAAATGTTTTTAAAAATGACACCAGGACTCTGTGCAGGTTTCATGGAAGCAAAATGGTTAAAGTTTTGAAGGCTCAACAGCCACATTTATGAATTGATTGAGACTATAATGATTATTTGGTATTTACCCTCCTGTAGTCAGAAAATAGAAATCAAATGAAGACACAATCATGCATTACTTAATGACAGGGTTAAATTCTGAAAAGTGTATCATTAGATGACTTTGTCATTGCACAAACATCATAGAGTGTTACTTACACAAATCTAGACAGCGTAACCTACTATATACACAGCCTATGTGGTTTAGTATATTGCTTCTAGACTGAAGATCTACACAGCATGTTACTGGTCTTGATACTGTTGCTACACAGTGGTGTCTGTGTATCTAAACATAGAAAATATACAGTAAAAATATGGTATTGTAATCTTATAGCATGACTGTTGTATTTGAGGTCTGTCCTTAACGGAAACATCATTATGCTGTGCGTGACTGTATATGGATGGATTATGTTCAGGGTTCCCCAGACTGAGATATTAAATACTGAGGCAACTTTAATTATTTTATATTTCTATCATAAAACCCAAGAAAATAGCCTAGGTGAAGCCTAGGTATTTTTTTCCCATTATTTCTGGCCCAACATATTCCATCAGTGTCTAATAAATTTCTCATAACTGGCTTTAAAATAACACCAAAGAGCTTTCAAATGGGTAGCACTCAGAACAAAATGGATAAATTGGAAAGCTTATATCAAATCTAGTAGGTTGATCCTCTTTGGTACAAATATTCAGAGATACAGCTACTTAAACTCTCCAGACACTTTAAGGTAGTTAGCTGATATTTAAACTCAGTTTGGTGATACATTGCAGATCACTCAAGAAACAATAATTTAAGGTCATCACTAAGCTATTGCATCTTATCCCAACAGTGATATAAAATCATGAAAATTGCTGAAACAGCTCCATGCTACCCAAGATCTCCATAAATGAAAGTTATATGTTGTAATGCTTATCACTAAATCAGAACAATATAGGATAACTCCTTACTCTTATGGTACTTTCAATTAATGTATATAATACTTGAGCTTGTTCTGCTATATTAAAGTTATCAATAATTGGAGTTATCAATAATTTTAAAATGAGTTTGAATTTGGTTTTTTGATTTCCTATTTTGTCTTCTATAAAATCAGATTCCAACAAATATCAGGGCCTTCTTGTTTCCTTTTCTCCTGCCATCCCCTTCTTAAAATCATATGTGGAAACATACATCAACCATCACATTTTTTCATCTTAACTCGCCACTATTGTCTGAATCTCTATAGTGACCCAAGGCAGATCTTGGCAGGTTGATTGCTCAGCAAATGAACATATTTTAATTGGTCTATTTGATACAGCCTTGAAAATACTATACAAAAATTATTTAAATATACCTGCAATTATTTCAATTATTAAAACAGTCAATGGGATTATCTTCTGGGCAATTGACCAATTGAACAGTTATCAACCTCGACAACAATTTAAGCTTCAAGTGGTCAAATATTGACTATGTAGCCACAGTTTCTGTTGGAGTGTGACTCAAAATTAAAAATGAACTGAAACATCCATTGATTGATAGATCATGTAAATGTCGGAGCCATCTGCATGGCTTCCCAAGGGGGAGGATTTAATAAAGAGTGGAATCGCTGAATTCAGTAACACTAGAGATTAATATAGTTTCACAGATAAGACATGTGACACAGGATTGGAGCACAGTTGGCTGTATCTGAAGTGAACTGCTTTCCTTTGGATCATTTTTAAAGGGAATGATTGTACTAAAAGCTAACAAGACATTGGTGCCTGGATTCCACTTATTTTTGTTAATTGCAGCAATATTCAGTGGTTTCTAGTTGGAATGACTGTTGTTGGCATTGCTGATGCGACGAGTTTGCCATGGGAAAGTCTGCCAGAGCAAATTAAATTCCTAAAAACACAAATATCATTTATTTGCTCATTTATCCACAACAATTGTTTGAGGACTCATTCTGTGTGAAGACTGTGTTAAGTACTGGGGATAGAGTTGTAGATAAGACAGTGCTAAAGGACTTTCTCTCTAGTAGGACATGTGAATAAAGAAACATTTACAATGGAGCATAAAAATTGCTGTGGCTAATATAAGGCCAGGATATGCTGGAGCTAATTACAGAGTGACCCACTCAGCCATTGTTAAGGAAGACTTTTCAGAAGAGTTGATATCTGAGATAGGGAGAATAAGTAGGAGTTAGTCTGACAGGGGTATGGAAGTGGGGAAAAGTATGTTTTCCACTCAGATGGTTATGTGCAAAGTTCCTGGGCTGAGAGAGAGCAAGAGATGATCTCAGCGTGGTTCTCCATTATATCAGGATCTTGGAGTTTGAGGCTGGAGAGGACAACAGAGGTCACATGACAAGGAACCTTGTCAGACAGAAAAAGCACTTGGAGGCTTAAGCGGCATTCAGCGAGGAACTGTTGAAGATTTGTTAGCAGAATATGGAAATAAGTGCCAACATTCAAGGTTAGGAAAGAAAGTCATGAGCAAAGCTTAAGAAGAAAAAAACTCTTCACCTTTATTTCTAATCAGATACCTGTTAAATTTACTAGAATAGTAAAATACAGACGGCCAAGGCTGAGAGCTTATAGTGTGGATATTCCATATTATCCTAAGTTGTGGAGAAAAGTTATTGTGATTAATTATAGTGCCTATTTGAATGCAGTCATGCCCCATATTTCACAGAGTTCTGTCTCTCTTCTGCAGATTCACAGAGAGAGTCAAATCACAGTTTTGTGTATACAATTTGTTCCCCAAATTTAAATTTTAAAATAGAAAAAAGACCTCTTTTGTGCTGTGAAAATGAACTTTGTTTTAAAAAATTTCAGCTAAATATAGAGAGTGAATAACTATAGTAAAGCTGACCTTACCGTATACATCTGCTTCTTTCTCTAATTGCTTTAATTATGGAATAAACTCTTTAGGAAACAAGAATAATTTTTACTGAAACAGATTATATTCTTGCATTTTATGAACTTTTGAAGTTTTGCTAAGGTGTTGTTATTAGTTTACTCATATTTAAACACTCGGATCTTTGAATGCCATAGATCTATTGCAGCAAATTCCAGGTGTTCAAGACCTTGGTTCCACCCAACTCCAGAAATTTCCCAAGACATCAGCCTTATGCCTATTGTTGGAAATGTAACCCTTTAAAAGCTAGATCTGCCTAATTCTATCTCAGAAAAGCCCATGTCAAACAGTCCAATAGCTAATTTTTAAAGAACCCATCCCTTAATCAAAAATATAAGGCAGCACTGCCAGATTCCATGAAAAATTTAAAAAGAAGAAGAAATAAAACAAAGCAAAGATAGATGAAAAAAATATGAGATGATGCCACAATTTTTGGGACATGCTTACACTAAAAAATTATTTGTTGTTTATTTGAAATTCAAATTTTGCTGCGAATCCTGGAAGTTTTTAAAATATGTTTGGCCACTCCACAAAAAGGGGATCTAGAAACGTTTTTCATGGCGAGATTAGCATTTTCTTTCCTCTTCTACCCATTTTCCTCACATGCTGCAAACTCTCCCCTTCCACAAATTTTTCAGAATTTTCCACATCCCTATAACATCCAGTCTTTCCTAAGTGTCCCCTCCCTTGCCTTGCTATCTATTTCTGTATCCTTTCAACTGGCCTAGATCCTCTACAAAGGAATGGGATGGAAGATCTGCTCTTTAGGGAAAGGAAAGATGAGAGAAGACAGTTGTGCCTTTGGAGAAACTCTCAGAGGAGGACTGGGGAAGGGTGGAAACATTGTGAACACTAGTAAGTTAATTTGGGTTCCATTACATATTCAGAATTCTACTATTTCCTTGGGGTGACTATCTCTTTCACTTCTAAACTACCAACCACAGTATTTTGCCTGTATGTCAGTGACATTTAAAAGTAAACATTGCCGAAATGAGAAACTAGTTCTATGATTACTAGCCAACTAAATTAGCTCTTGGAACTTACATTGTTTTCTAGTCTGTTCTAAACTTTATCACATTGTTTTTCTTTTCCCTCACTATCCCTATGTTATTCTAAATTTTAGTCTAGTTCATTTTTTTAGAAATCAAAGCCAGGCTTAGAAATTATAGTTGATTATGTTTCTAATTGTCAGACAAAAGAATTCACCTATACATTAAAACACAAGATAAATGTGATCACTCAGTCATATCCAGAGTTGTGAATTACAGACCAGATTCATTAAAAGACTGAAACAAGGAACAAAGCTATTAAAATGCCATTTTTTGTTCTTGAGAAAAATCCAAGAATACTTTTTTCTAAGTCTTTGTGAACTAAAAAGAGCTTTGACGGCTGATTGTGTTTATATTTCATGGAAAATTTCAGGTTTATTGTTAGAAAATTGCAATGCTGTTAGTAATAATGGCAAAGTCAAATGTTTACAATATAATTACCATTTTTCTAGAAAATTTATGGTTTAGGAAAAAGAAAATTAGACAAAGAACTTCTCAAAAGATTACATGTGGTTAGGATCTTAGTCCAAATGGGGAGATAATAGTAGCATTTCACAGTAATCATTATAATTGAAAAGTAACTTAAGCCTCTTTGGCCTCTTATAATTACATTGAAGGCGGTTTTAAATTTTTTGTTGGGGGAGATCATCTTAGAATACGTAGTTTAATTATTCAGTATACAAAATATCAAAGGGTAGAGGTCACTGTCCTAAGATTGAAAACGTCTGCCTCAAAAGGTACATTGATTTTTGTATAGATTTTTTCCTTCAAATGTTTCCAGTTCTTTTGGTCCATTCCAACTACCAACACCAACATGCTGTGATATTGTGGTCACCCAATTTCAACTTTTCTGCCCTCTAGCATTTATTCTGTTATATGATTAATCATCATAAGTGATTACTTTTGTTATAATAATAATGACCTTTCACTTGCTTACTTCCTCAAATGTGCACCCTTCATTTCCTCTGCTGATGTGAAACTTTTTTCAGTAGTAGCCATCAGTCAACAACTATCTGGGATTATAGATTATAGAAAGGTATCTGAGATTATAGATTATAGACTCCCTAAAAACTATTGAGTGACAGAGTTTTGGATAAGGAGGTAGAAACCTAGCTCTTATATCTCTTTGTGTATGAACTTGAGTAACTTTCTTTCAGCCTCAGTTTCCTTATCTGTGAAGCAGGGATAATAATGACTATATCATAGAGTAACTGTAAAAAGAAACAAATGGGAAGATTTCTAAAGTATCAATAAATGTTTCAAGTTATATATTTTACCTAATTGATTGTAAACTCTTTTGAAAAATATTTTATGGCTCCTTAGCAGCTCCTAGACTCATGAAGTTGAGATTTCTGATTCTGACATTTTAAATGACTGATTATCTGACCCAATCATACGTATGCATCTTGTAAATAATCATTAGTGGTTTTTAAGTGCAAATTATATGCTAAGCACTACGACAAAACCTTGGTACTCAGTTTAATTTTTGAGCACCACAGCCACCCTATAAAAAAGGGATATTGGTGTTATTCTTATTTATTTTTGTGGATAAGGAAATGGTCCTTGGACAAGTAATATAACTTGTTCAGTGTTAAATAACTGGTTGGGGGAAAAAAATCAATATTTGAACCCAAGCAGTTCAACACCAGAATCTGATATTCTAGTCATTGAATTCTTCAATCTGAAGAAATTTCTGTTGGGCTGGGCTAATTGTTGTCCCCGAAAGCGCTATATACCCATTTTGTACACCTTGTATTGCATTTATTTATACCTCAGAGCCTACCTCTTTTCTCTTTCTCCCTGTGTAATTTCTATTAATATGATTCTGTGCATTTTCCTTTTCCTGCTAGATAAATACTTCTAAGCCTAAACTTTCTCAACCCTCACTGACGTCTTTTGTATTATCTAACCAGAACCACACTGGATTGCATTATCTTGTATTTTCTTTTCTTTTTTTGAGTTGGAGTCTCACTCTGTCACCCAGACTGGAGTGCAGTGGCCGCTCCTGGCCACCTCAGCCTCGACCTGCTGGGTTCCGGCGATCCTTCCGCCTCAGCCTTCCAAGTAGCTGGAATTACAGGCATGCGCTACCACGCCTGGCTGATTTTTTGATTTATTGTAGAGATGAGGTCTCGCTGCCCAGATGGGTCTCGAACCCGCGGGCTCAGGCAATCCACTCACCTCAGCCTTCCAAAGGTGCAGGATTACAGGCTGAGCCACCGAGCTTGGCTATCTTGTATTTTCTCTGATGCATTCATATATTTAGAAACTGCCTAACTGGGTCTTTCTCATGTGTGGGTACTGTGTCTTCTACTTCTTCACATCCTAAAATTGTGGGGGGGGAAAAATACAATAGAAAGTATACAAATACATAAAAAGAATAATTGTTAACTTCTGTAAAATCTTTTGAGATTTGCAATCTTACAGTGTTTCAGATACTGTCCATTCAAGTTCTACCAGTGTTTTCAGAATAAACAACATCAATTTTTGGAGTAAGTCCAAATTACGGTAAAGTTTTTTTCTATTCTATGCCACCATTCTACTGCTTATAGTACCCAGTTTCCTCCAGTGGTAATATCTTGCAAATCTATAGCATAAGAGCACAACAAGGTGATTGCCATTGTTGCAGCCAAGATATAGAACATTCCCTTTCCACAGGACTTGTGGCATAGAACCTTCAATTAAGGTCCATCATTGGGTGTGTAGACATCTGGAGGAAAAAAAAGAAGGGTTTCCAGTGTTCCAACTACAAGCTCCTCTCCCTAGCCTGCTCCTGTGGATGAGGTACCCTGCCCCAAAAAACCCTTCTTACCATAGGGACCATGCATTAACTCCTGCCTATTCCTAAGCGGTGCATTTCAGTGCCTTACGTGCCAACAGAGTTATTCAAATAAGTTGCACATATTCCCCTGTGGTTCTGCATGGCACAGTGTCCTCCTCTTCTGGGCTGTGAGTATATATGACTAATAAACTGCTGTCCAAAGTTTGGCCATTCCCATAGCCCTCTTTACTAATGAGGTGAAGAGGAAGTGATTAAAATAGGATCCCTCATGTGGCCTTTTATAGACATACCACTTTCCTCTTATGCTCACCCCTTTTTAAGCCCTGGCAACCACTAACTTGTTCTCCATTTCTATCATTTTTTCATTTCAAGAATGTTATATATGAAATAATACAACATATGGGTTTTAGGGGTTGGCCTTTTTCACTTAGCATAATGCTCTGGTAATTCATCTGGGTTGCTATATGTATCAATACTTCGTTCCTAGAATTCCATGGTATGAATGCACCACTATTAACCCATTCACCAGTGAAGGACATCTGGATTCCTTTGTTATCTATTATAAATAAAGCTGCTATAAATATTCACGTACAGGATTTTGTAAGAACTTAAATTTTTATTTTTCCGAGATAAATGCCCAAGAGTACAAGTACTGGATCATATGGAAATCGCATGTTTTTATTTGTTAAAGAAGCTGCTAACCTGTTTTTCAGAGTGGTTGGACCATTTTACATCCCCATCAGCAGTTTATCAGTCATTCTGTTTCTCCTTATCTTTAGAAGTCTTTTGTGTTCTCACTATTATTTTGGCGATTCTGATGGCTGTGTAGTTATATCTCATTGTGGTTTAAATTTGAACTTCCCTAGTCGTTAACGATGGTGAATATCTTTTCATGTGCTAGTTGTCATCTATATATCTTCGTTGGTGAAATGTCTCTGTCTTTTGCCCATGTTCAGATTGAATTGTGTGTTCTTTTGCTCTTGAGTTTTGAGAGTTCTTTACATACTCTAATACTAGCCCTTGGTCAGATATGCGGTTTGCAGATATTGTCTCCAGTTCTGTGGGTCAGGTGATATTTTGAGTCACCTCTTTAAATCTTTAGAGTCAATTGTTCGGAATCTTTTTGTGATTACTAGGCTAAAAAGAGAAAAAATAGTTACCTTCAATTTGATAGTTGTCCAGCAGAGTTAAAATGAAATACTCTACTCATCACATCCATGTGCTAGAGTAGGAAAAAACAAGATTTGAAGTTGAAGACCATGGTTCTAGCCCTGGCTTGGTCACTAAGTGGTAGTCATTGGACTTACCTGGGTCTCAGTTTTACTATTTGTAGGGAAGAATCAGTCATATCAGCTAAAATACTCTCTTATTTTACCATTCTATGATTTTCAGTTCAGAAGTTAAGTTGAATAAAATGGAGTTAATTTTTCTTTTAAGGCAAAGTTACTAACATGAAGGTTTTGAAACAACTGAGAGCCTTGAACAGAATGTCTTTTCTTCTTTTTTTATTATTGAGAATATGCTAAAATATCACAATGCAACGTGACAGTTAGAATTCTGTTGCATTTTTTCCTTACTGGCAATGCTCAGTAAATGTATCTCAGTGTTTCCTTTTTGTTTTATAGAAGTTTGTGGTAGTTTAGTCTCTGAATTTGAAATCTGACACATGCCTACTAGAAAATTACTTAACTACTATAATCCTCAGTTGCCTTTTTTGTCATATAGTGATAATAACAGCACTTATCACAAAAATATTTGTGTGAGAATAAAATGAGATGATCCATCTGAGTACTTACAACTCATTCTCATTCATATCCTACTAGCACACAATCAGTGCTCAGTAAATACTAGCAGCTTTTGTGGCTGCTGCTGTTATTAGACTAAGTTACTTTAAAACAGATACCTAAGACAAAGCCCTTAAGAAGCTCATAGCAGATATTTGGAGGGAGTTGCATCCTTTTGCTCAACTTTTTAAAAGCAGAATGAATGTGCTTCTCAGCTGATGAAATTCTCATTGATCACTGTCCTTTTTAATGTTTTGTTTGTTTTTTAGAGGCAGAGTCTTGCTCTGTCACCCAAGCTGAAATGAAATGACACGATCATATGTAATTGTAGCCTTGCCCTCCTTGGCTCAAGTGATCCTCCTGTGTCAGTCTCCAAGGTAGCTAGGATTATTAGCATGTGTTACCATGCCCGGCTAATTATTTATTTACTTATTTATTTATTTTGTAGAGATGGGGTCTCACTATGTTGACCAGGCTTGTTTCGAACTTTTAACCACAAGTGATCCTTCTGTCTCAGCCTCTCAAAGTGCTGGGATAATAGGCATGAGCCACTATGCTCAGCCTGTCCTGGTTATTACATTTGCCACTCACAAAAATGGCAGAGGGAGGAAACATATTCAGATTCTTTAGTAATTAATGTTCTTCTCACCTCTCTTGTATCTCAAACTCCAGTAAGCATTATGAAATCTCGCCCTTCTTTTATTCCAAAGTCCCTAAACCCTTCCTCCTAGTCTCCTTTACAGCCTCTCCTTTCTGCTCTCTGCATAAGAGCTTTATTAGGTAGGTCAATTTATTTTTGCTAATTCCATTCTCATTTTCATTTCCCTATGTCCTGGACTCTGCCCATTCAGGAGTGCTCAGGAGCTAAGTGGACAAGAATAATTCCTTCTTGGAAGCAGTGGGTAATATTTCAAACACTTATAATTTAATATATTTTATTTTTATTTGCTACCATATAAAAATTAGCAGTAAGCAGTGGGACAGCTTCAAGAAATTCTGACATTATGACACAAACAGCTTTCAAACTACTCTTTTAAATATCTCAAAAGAATTTTTTTTCAAATTATAACACTCACTAACTGCCTGAACAGACAGAACCATTGACAAGAATTGGTATATTGATGCTTTGTTAAAATTCTCATCCTTTTCCACCTTGACTTCTTATTTTTCCAGGCTGATTACTTTCCATTCCAGGAATACAGTTATTTATTCTCTACATGGCTGCTTTTGTTTCTTTTTATACCTGTACAATAACTACTTCTTTTAGCGAAGGAGTTAGATCATTAATTTAAAGACAAAGCACCGAGTCTTGTGGATTTTTAAAAGCAGAAGTTTTATTTCTCAAAAAGTTGAATTCTTTTTTCTTCTAATGGAATTAGTGAGTTAGAATCATATTATGCTTATTTTTTTCCTTTCCAGAACTATGATGGCACAGGTAATTCAATTAAACTAAGAAGCTCAATTCATGTCAACTGTTCTTCTCCCATAAATGCATCAGTGCAACCGGCAAAATAATTTTATTGAGAATATTAAATTTCATGTAGGTTACTTTTAGATATCATTTTTATCTGTCATGTAGGACCTTCTCATCTATTGATTTGCCCTGGAACTGGGATGTTTACGGATCAACAAATGCATATAGGATGGTACTGAACTTATCTTTTTATTTATTGATTTTTTGAGATAGGATCTTACTCTGTCACCGAGGGTAGAATGTAGTAGCACAATGATAGCTCACCACAGCCTCCAGTTTCTGGGCTCAAGCGATCTTCCTTTCTCAACCTCATAATTGGGACTACAGGCACCTGGCACCTTGCCTGGCTAATTCTTCTAATTTTTCTAGAGATGGGGTCATGCTTTGTTACCCAGACTGTTCTCAAACTTCCAGGTTCAATCAGTCCTCCTGCCTCACCCTCCAAAGTGCTGGGATTAAAGGCATGAGCCACAATGTCCAGCTGAACATCTTTACTGAGGAATGCACATAAGCATGAAATGCAGTCCCTGCTTGCAAGAAGCTTACTACCTATCTGAAAACACAAGGGATATACACAAATGAAGTCAGACTGGAATAAAAGAATCATTAACAATCTAGGTAAACTGGTTGACCACATGCAGAAGAATGAAACTGAATCCTTACCTATCGCCATATACAAAAATAAACTTAAAATGGATCAAGAGCCTAAATGTAAAACCTCAAACTATTAATATAAGAATCCTAGAAGAAAATGTAAGAAACACCCTTCTGGACAACAGAGTAGCCAATGAATTAATGACCAAGTCCCCAAAAATGAATGCCACAAAAGCTAAGATAGACAGGTGAGACCTCATCAAACTGAAAGGCTTTTGCACAGCAAAAGAAACCATAAAGGGAATAAAGAGACAACTCACAGAAAGGGAAAAAAGTATCTGCAAATTATGCATCTGGCAAAGGCCTAACATCCAGGATCTATAAGGACCTCAAATGAAGTGAAAGGAAAAAATAAACAACCCCATTAAAAAGTGAGCAAAGACATGAACAGACACTTCTCAAAAGATGATATGCCAGCAGCCAACAGACACATGAAAAATTTATCAGCCTCACTAATCAACAGAGAAATGCAAATCAAAACTATAATAAGATACCACCTAAATCTGGTAACTTTGACTATCATTAATAAATCAAAAACAACAGGTGCTGGTACAGCTGTGGAGAAAAGGGAATACCTCTACACTGTTGGTGGGAATGTAAACTAGTTCATCCTCTTTGGAGAGCAGTGTGGCAATTCCTAAAAGAACTAAAAATTGATCTTCTATATGATTCAGCAGTCTCTTTTCTGGAGATATACCCAGAGGAACATAAGTTGCTCTACTAAAAAGACAACTGGGCCAGGCTCGGTGGCTCAGCCTGTAATCCTAGCACTTTGGGAGGTCGAGGCGAATCAATTGCCTGAGCCCATGGGTTGGAGACCAACCCGGGCAACTTGGCGAGACCTCGTCTCTACAATAAAATAAAAAATCAGCCAGTGTGGTAGCACGCACCTGTAGTTCTGGTTATTCAGAAGGCTGAGTCGGAAGGATCACTGGAATCCAGCAGGTTGACGCTGTGGTGGCCCTGAGTGTGCCACTGCACTCCAGCCTGGGCAATGGAGTGAGACTCCAACTAAAAAAAAAAA
>NW_007260597.1:1050669-1070301 GCF_000164805.1 Carlito syrichta
AAAAAAAAAAAAAAAAAAAAGACAACTGCACATGTATGTTTATTATCACACTGTTCACAATAGCAAAAACATATAGAATCAACCCTGCTGCTCATCAGTAGTGGACTGGATAAAGAAAGTGTCATACATATGGCATGATGGAGTATTACACAGCCATAAAGAAGATCAAAATTACGGTCTCTACAGCAACTTGGATGCAGTTGAAGACCATCATACTAAGTGAACTATCATGGAAACAAATAACTGAATACCTCATGTTTTCACTCATAAGTGGGCCCTGAGCACTAGTCACTTTATCACAAGGATGGGATTGGCTGTCACTGGGTACTGCTAGGGGAGGAGGGAAGAAGGGAGGAGGGTGGGGAACACACTACAACACAAAGGGTATCTGGCTTACTACCAGGATGTGTGAGAGCCACCTAGAAGCCCAAATATCACCTGCATGCAGCCTACTTATGTAGTAAATCCTCACTTATACCTTACAACTCTATAATAAATAAATAAATTACCCAATAAATAGGGCAACAATAAAGGGGATCCACTATGCTGTGCATGAATAAGAGTCAAATAATGGATGAAGACTAACAGTTATTGGAGGGAAAGAGAGGTGCTGAGAGAGTAATAAGAGTAAGTTACCTTTTAGTGAATAGTTAATACCTGCCAGGCATTGTGGTAGACATTTCATGTTTAAGGTGTTTCAAATGAGAAATAATCCAAACATAAAGTTATTTTTAGAATCTACTTTTCATATGAAGACAAAGTTCAGAGACTTTTAATAAATGTACGTAGCACACCAAAAATCTATATCCTAATAAGTGGCCCAAGTGAAATTTGAACCCTGAAATATCTGACTCCAAGCCTGGGTTCTGTTTGCTACCCCATGCTATCAAAATATGCCAGGTAATTGGAAGGAAGATTTGATCTGATTATTGTAAAAAGAGTGGACGATAGAGTGAAAAAGCGGCAGTTAAGGATAGAGAAAGAAGATTTGAGAGCATTTTAGGCTACAGAAATAGCATGAGAGAAGGGGCGAAAAAAGGTATAAAAGTATTTGATGAATAATGATTGCATGAATTTGTCTGGATCAAATGAAGGTGGTACTCACAAATGTGGTTAACAGCATAGGTTCTGGAATTTGACAGATTGGTTTAAATTCAAGTTCATCCATTTATAACTGGCCTCCTTTAAGCAGATTATAACATCACATGGACTAGTTGAGATGATTTAAAGAGCTAGTGCAATTTGGATGCTGGTTAAATGGATGTATTTGGTATGTGAAAATTCATCAAGCTGTACAATTATGTGCCCTGTTCAATATGAATATTGTATGTTAGTAAAAGGTGTTTCTTTGTAAAAAAGAGTTCATGTATGTATAAGTATTTGCTGAATGATAGTTTGTTATTCTCAATGTATTCAGGACAGTGAGGTATGAGAATAAGATCTTAGTAGAAAGTTGGAACAGTTGTAAAGGGCCTCTACAACCTAATGGGGTTGAGGAAGAATTGGAAAGATGAAGATGTGTTCACAGTGTTGTCTAGGCAGCTTGTCTTTGTGTCAGTGCATAGAATGGATTGGAATGGCAGAAGGGCATAGAACAGTGAGACCAATGAAAAGATTTTTCAGTCACACAGGAGTCCAGTAATATAGTCCTAAATCAGGTAATGGCAAAGAAGAGACGGAGATTCCATGAAAAAATCAATAGGATTGGACAGTGGGATGAAACAGAGAAAGGAAGTAAAGATTTAAAAATAACTTATCTCGTTTTTGCAACAAGAGTGACTAGAAGAAAAGACTGATGAGGGAACAATGGCAAGGAGGTTGGTTGTAGTTTCAAGTGTCAAGTAGCTTGAAGTGTCAATCACTAATAGAAGACACAATCCTGAAATTTGTGTGACATTTTCAAGACCCAATTAGTAACTACACAAAATGTATCTAGTTTCTTGTGATTATTACACAAAGGAAAATCCAGAAACCTGGTGGTACAGAGAGAATAATTTTGGAAATGATTATGTGTGTATGTGTGTAGTTCACAGTTCTACTCTTTGGTCTTTAAATCATGTTTCTGACACTAAAAAAAAATTCAGAAGAACAATATTTATTTCAACCTATGTAAAATCACCAAGCTTAGTTATATTTTAGTTGCATGGAGTTAGACATCTGTAGCTATAATTAATAGAGTTTAAATTAAATGAGGGTCACATTTTTGTTAATTTTGTTAAAGATTGCTTGGACCATATATTCTCTCTTTCAGAAAAATTTATTATCTTCTGAACTTATTTTTAAGACATTTAAAAGGGAGAATTAGTCATTTTAAGTACAATTATGTTCTTGAGAACATTCTTATATATTTACCAAAAAGTTTACTCAGACATAACATATTGAAAACCTATATCCCCTGCTCAAAAAATTCTAGAGAAAAACCTCACCCAGTACTAGGTTAATGTCATTTCTGTTTCTATGGGACTAAAGCAAAATAAAAATAAAATAAATAAAATAGCAAGTTTCAACTTTAGGATCCAAGGAAAGTGTGTGTGTGTGTGTGTGTGTGTGTGTGTGTGTGTGTGTGTGTGTGATATGGGTTTGTGTGATCATGCATGAGTGCAAAGGAATGCAGCATATATAAATATGAAGGGATAGAAATAAAATTGTAAAATAAATTTACTTTAGTGGATAGCCAAAGAAATTGATATTATAATTATGTAGAAAAATTTATTCCTGGGGTAATATAATATGTTGAGGCAAGATATTTCTAAATATCTCTTTTAAAATGTTTTAAAATAGTTATTTTTAAATAATTTCAGGCCATATATGATGACTCATGCCTGCAATCCCGGCCTTTTGGGAAGCCAAGAAGGGAGGATTGCTTGAGCCCAGGAGTTTGAGACCAACTTAGGTAACATAGCAAGACCTTGTCCCCCCCCCCCGCCAAAAAAAAATTAACTGGACATGATGGCATGCACCTGTAGTCCCAACAACTTGGGAGGCTGAGGTGGAAGGATCACCTGAGCCCAGGAGGTCGAGGTTGTGGTGACTCATGATTGTGCCACTGCACTCCAGGCTGGTGACAGAGACTCCAATTAAAAAAAAAATTCTGTTGCTCAAGGCTTTTATATTTTTCTGAATTCAAACATTAATATCTGTATGCTGAAGTATACAAAGAAATGCCAATGACACAGAAGATATTCCTCTACCAGCCATACTTCAAAAATAACAGCACTCTTTCAGCAAGAATATTTTGAGGTACCCAAGAAAATATAGAGACTGAATGAATAGGCCTTTGAAGTTAAGAACCAGAATGATGCAGGATGGTGTTATTGCTCTGCAAACCTCCTCTGCCCTCCATCTGCCCTGGAAAAAGATGCCAATTATTCACTAGTGTATATCAATGCATTTCTTGAGTGTCTTCTGGATGCATAGAACTGCTCATATTTTAAATAGAAAGAATGCTAAGGTATAATCTCTCCTCTCAAATAGCCTACTTGGAATCAAGGGACATAATCACTTAAAAGGGAAAGCTAATAATACAAGGAATTATATATAATTTAGTGTGAAAAAGCCATATAATATAAAATAGTTTGGAGGTTAAAAAGGAAAGGAGCCAATCCTAGTGACCCACTGTGGGCTAAGCACTAGGTAGCGTGAATATTTGAATCAAGACTGTTGTTCCTCACTGCTATCCTTAGCACTTAGAAAAGTGCCTTGGATTAGTAGAGTCTTAATAAATATTTGTTGGATTAGTGAGGAAATAATTATCTCATTCCAGACTCACAAAATCCCTATACAGTAGATATTCATATTTTGCAGATGTTAAAACTGAGAACTTGAAAGGTAAGTAACAGGCCGAGTAACATAATGGCACAAGGTAAGATTTAAACATAAGTCTACCTGTCACCAAAAATCTTACTTGTGCCACTAAAAGTTGGCAGAACTCAACGGAAATGACCCAGTTCAGCATTGATTTGGATAAAAATAAATAGATTGAGCAAATTGGTCGGACTTCCATACAAGTCTGAGTATGTTTGAACTGAACATTGTAACTGACAATATAAAACATTGAAATAATTAAAACTCTAGTACATCTGATCTAAGGTAGTAGACTGTCAGCATATCAATATTTAGTTTCCAAAGAACACAAGCATTGTTTTTTTGTTTGTTTGTTTGTTTTTGAGTTGGAGTCTCACTCTTGTCACCCAGACTGGAGTGCAGTGGCTGCTTCCAGTCACCGCAGCCTCAACCTGCTGGGCTCCGGCGATCCTTCCGCCTCAGCCTTCTAAGTAGCTGGAACTACAGGCGTGTGCTACCACGCCCAGCTCATTTTGATTTATTGTAGAGATGAGGTCTCACCAAGTTGCCCAGGCAGGTCTCGAACCCGCGGGCTCAGGCAATCCACTTACCTCAGCCTCCCAAAGGCGCGGGATTACAGGCTGAGCCACCGAGCCCGGCTACACAAGCATTGTTTTTAAGGGAATGTTTGTATTTTCTTGCAGTTAAAAATGAACAGACTGAAAGAATGACCTTCAACTTTTTACAGGATTTTTACATCCAACAGTAGAATGTGCCACATGTAAGATTCACACTTGAGTAGACTGGTGACAATTGCAACTCTCATCCTAACAACAATGCTGATACAAAACAAGAAGAGGAAAATTATAGCATAAAACCCCACATAAAGGTCTGGTTATAAAAGTGAGCTTTATATATAATGCAACGTTTCACAGTGTGTTTGAAATAATTTCCCCCTTCCAAAAATATTTACATAGTCTTAGTAAACATTCTAGTAAATTAAAGTATATTTGACTTAAAAATAAAACTTAAACTCAAGATCAACTAGATAAATTTAAAACAAAATCATAAAAAAGTTATATAATATCTGGCATGTGAAAAAGCAAGTGGATTTGTCTTAGAATACAACAAAATGGAATGTCTTATTTATATAAAGAGATATTTATTCATATTGCATATTCAATATAATACAGCGCATACAGTAAAATACAACACACGCAGTAAGGGTAAAGCATCATCAGATATTATCTACCTATTTTCAACAGTATGAATTTTTGAGATTTGGAATTAATATAGATTGAGTTCCAAGTAGTAAATTGGAGATCTTTCAAATAACAATTAACATGTATTTTTGTCAAACTGAATCAGAGAAGACAAACATATGCCACCTATGAGTTCCCTTCTCAGTCACTTTCATGTGCCCTTGAGCCCATGACCAATATTATTGTTCTACCTTAAAATAGTAGTAATAGTTTAATGGCATGGAGCGACATGGCCTGTGCTTTGCTAACCTGCTTTGTATAAATTATCTCCTATATTCTGCTGAACAGCCCTATGACACCACACTAATATACAAGTGAGTGTGTCACTTAAAGTTCTCAAAGAAACAGAATTGTGAACCAATTCCATATAATATCTGGAATATATATATAGAGAGAGAGACATATAAAATGTTTTACATATATATGATATTGGTGGTATGTGTGTGTATGTGGTTACACACATATATAAAATAAGGAATTGTCTCACACAATTATGGAGGCTGAGAAGTCCTACAATCTGTCATCTGCATGCTGAAGACCCAGGAGAATAGGTGGTGTAGTTCCAGTTTAAGTACAAAGGCCTGAGAACCAGGAGAACCAATGATGTAAGTTCAAGTCTACGTAAGTTTCAGTTTACAAAGGCCTGGAAACCAAGAGAGTCAAGGCGTAAGCTCCAGTCAAAGTGTAGAAGACTGAGATCCCAACTCAAAAAACAGTCAGGCAGAGAGAGTGATTTTCCCTTACTCCTTTTTGCTCTATTCAAGCTTCCTAGGATTTGGTGATGCCCAACCACACTGAGGAGAGAATCTGCTTTACTCAGGCTAATGACTCAAATGTTAATTTCCTCCAGAAACACTCTCATAAACATACCTAGGGGCTGGACTCGGTGGCTCAGCCTGTAATCCCAGCACTTTGGGAGGCTGAGGCGAGTGAATTACCTGAGCCCATGGTTTCAAGACCAGCCCGGCAACTTGGCAAGACCTGGTCTCTACGATAAATAATAAAACAAAAAGCAGAATATAGAGCGGCTGACTGTGTGGGTTTTCATTGTAAACTGCCCATGCCCAATTCCTAGCAACCCTAGTTGTGAATTAGTTGATCATGACAAATTTTTTTTTTTTGAGTTGGAGTCTCACTCTGTCACCCAGACTGGAGTGCAGTGGCCACTTCCGGTCACCGCAACCTCGACCTGCTGGGCTCCGGCGATCCTTCTGCCTCAGCCTTCCGAGTAGCCGGAATTACAGGCACGCGCTACCACGCCCGGCTGTTTTTTTGATGTATTGTAGAGATGAGGTCTCGCTGCCCAGGCGGGTCTCGAACCCGCGGGCTTAGGCAATCCACTCACCTCAGCCTCCCAAAGGTGCGGGATTACAGGCTGAGTCACCGAGCCCGGCTCATGACAAATTTTTAACCACTATCTCAGTTCCTTTATCAATACTGTGACAATTCTACTACTACCTATGCCTTAAGTTTGTTGTGACATATAAAAAGATTTTATGTATCATTGATATATATATGTCATATATACTGATGTATATTGTATATATTATGCAAATAATATTGTATATAATGATATACAATATATTTGTGTCTATCTAAATGACTATATAGAGGTCTACCATTGAGTACTATAACTGGTATATAGCTAATGGCTATTCTTTGCTTACTATAGATAGTAGTAAGCTATCTTCAGTAATAATCATTCCAACCTCACATATTTTGGGAAATATTTGTCTCAATTTACATAGTGATTTATATTAACCTATGAAAAAGTATGATTCCTTATTTATCAAAGCTATATTTTTCTCTTGACTTTCCAATTCATCACCACTTGCCAATATTGTATATGCCAACTTTATGCTTTGTTTATCCCACAGTTCTCTCCCACAAAAACTTCCTCCAAAATAGTAGGTAGTTTTAAAGAGAGAGTCATGCATAGTAGCCAACTTGCATTTATTTGTCATGTGGATATTTGAAAGCCTTGTTGTAGCACAACTACTGAATTAATTGTTGTTTTACTCCTTAGCATTTCTCCATTTTCTTCCTTTATTTCCTTTGATCTCATCTCTTCATGTATCTCATTTACTCTTCAGAGACTGCTTGTGCCTACTGTCCAGGACATACATGTCATAACACTGCTCACTTTGGTTGATGCCTGTCCTGGTTCAATTGTTCCCTGTAGTCAGTATCACTTTGTTCTCCTGGTGTATATTCAACACAGAAGGAATAGAATATATAAAGGCCCTTGGGCAATAGGACACCCAGCATGTCTGAGAGAAACAGGAGGAGATAGTAATGAACACTGAAGTTGAAGACAAAAAGGAGTCAGATTATGGGGCCTCTAGGTCACAGCAAGAACTCTGAGTTTGCTTTAAATATGATGGAATCCATTAAAGTATGAAGCAGAGCATGATATGGAGTGATTTACATACCAAAAAAATGGTCATTCTGGCTGTTGTAGACAGACTAGACTATATGGGGGCAAGGGTGGAATGCACATCACCAGGAAAGACTCAATATTCTCATATAGACTGTCAATTTCTCTTTGCTAATACAAGGTACACTGCTAATACTAGGGGCTTCGGCTTTGCTCTGTTTCTCTATAGATTATTTGAACTTGAAGGCCATCTAAATCCACAGAAAGGTCAGCAGAAGAAGAATAGAAGCATCAAAGAGTCAGGAAAGTCTCTCATGTCCCAAGACATAAAAGTAATAAACTTAGTAGACTCCTGACTCTCCATTCCAGGTTCTATTCTTTATGAGACCCAACTACCATTAGGAGTTATGAAGTAGTTTCATGGACAAATGAAATGAAAAACAAAAAGAGAATCTGTAATCTTTGCTACTTTCCAAGCTGCACATATACCACCCTGGTCAATTTTCAAGCTACCAATGAGATGTCACTGAATGCAGAGTTGGGAAGAAGTATGCACAAACACCTCCTGTGAACTGGCTCCAGCAAACTAAAGGAGCATGAGCGAAGTGTGAATACTTTCAGGGGGCCTCCTATTTTATTTTCTTCTTTGAGTGAGTGAAAACCTTTAATGTTGGATCATCCAAGTTCCATTTCACTTCTTTTGACTCTTTGAACTTCCCTTTATAAAACTTTCTTGATCTTTCCAGACTTTCCTTGCTTCCTAGGTACCAGAAACATGAAGTATCTACAGATGATGTCTTGAAGTCATAAGATACAATATTTAAAGCATAACATGTGAGTTCACCTATGATTTAGTATTAGTCTTTTAAAAAAATAATCAATTTTTTATTCCTATCGTCAGTTCTATTAGGTTTACAGATTCCTAAACAGATGTAGTTGTTAACAAAGTGAAGAAACAGAATTCTATTTAGTACACTGACATTTGTGGTATAAGTCAAATTACTTTTAATTAAAGCATTAAAAAAACTCCACATTGTCTACAAGTCAGAAAAGTTCCCTGAAACTGTTAGCTTTGTAGCCACTAAAGTATTATATGTTTTAAGTGTTATTTTCTATTCAATTATTTTCCAGAAATAGGTGGAGATAGCAGATCTGTGGGCGAGTTTTAAAATTAGCTTATCCTACCAAACCTTTGAAATTCTCATCTGTGAATAGGGGAACAGATCCAGTGAATGAGAAATGAACTGCAGAACTATACATTATTCTTGGCAAAGTAAAATAACAGTCTCTACTCTCTACTCAAGAATAAGTGGTTTCACCTGGTTTCAGAAGTAATCAGTGAGAGTAACAAAAAAGGAGAAAAAAGGGAAGACACACTTTTTCCTTCCTGGACTGATAGCTTTGCATCACTAATAAGATAAGTCATTAAGCCACAAAAAGCATTGTGAAAGCCTCTGTTGTTTTCAGACATTTTACAGAGTCAAGGATATCTGAGCTTTTAGTATCCAAAATGGGTACAAGGAAGTATAGTGCCTAAATATACACACTTCAAATTGCCAGTTCTTTCAATATGAAGTGATTATTAACAATAAAGTTCTTAGTATTATTGTGTTTTGTTTTTCCCCATATCTTCGTTATTGTGAATACTGCTTTAATGAACATGGGCATGTAGATTTCAACATACAGATTTCAATTCCTCTGGGTATTTACCCAGTGTTGGGATTGCCAGATCATATGGTAATTCTGTGTTTTTGTCATTTGAGGAGCATTCATACTGTTTTCCAAAATAACTGTACTAATTTACAATATCACCAACACTGTATAAGGGTTCACTTTTCTCCATATCCTTTCCAATGTTTATATTTCACCTTTCTAATTATAGCCAATCTAACAGGGGTTAGGTGATACTTTATTGTGATTTAAATTTGCATTTCTCTTATGATTGCAGATATTGAGTATTTTTCATACATTTGTTGGCCATTTGTATGTCTTCTTTTGAGAAATGCCAATTCAAGCTAAAAAAAAAAATGAGTATTTTAAATGTTCTCACCATAAAGCAATGATAAATATTTGGGGTGATGGATATGCTAATTAGTCTCATTTGAGCTTTTATAATATATGCATGTATCAATCAAAATATTACACTGTACCTCATAAATATATCCAATTTTTATTTGTCAATTAAAAATAAAATAAAGCTTAAAATCTAAGTTCTTAATTTGCAAGGAATCTCTGCCAATACACCTACTAATTAAATTACTAATCAGGTAATAATCCTTAATGTTACGTTACCTGGAAAATGGAATGACAAGGTCATAATCATCCAAAGCATTACTTTAAGAGACTTGCGGAGAAAAGCTAAATAAGCTATGGCTGGCTGAAGAGATGAGATGATAAGAGGATATTCAAGTGGGCATAGTTCATTAAACCACCTTCCTGTGCTATTCAGAAAATTGTGTTCAACAGTAACTAGCTCATTTAATACCTGGAGTGTACCATTCAGATGGTTAAACAAATGAGATTCATACAAGCCTCGTCACCCTGTAACTCACATCTCATTTGCTCTTTCCTTTGTGCTAACATCTGCTACATCACTCTTACTATCTGGAGAACTCTTGTAAACTCCCCCGCTGAAAACTTGTGAGGGAGTGTTCAGATCCATTGATATGATATATGTTCTGCCATCACTGTGAAATGGAATGTAGGCAACTTTAAAATGCTATGTCGCACTTAGACTTTAGAGAACACCTATGCAACTTTTTAAAAGTAAATCTAAAGAGGACCAAATACTGCATTTCTGAGCCCAAAGTCATATTCCTGAAATCTCATGTTATAGAAGTGTACCTCAGCAAAATAATCTTTCACACCCACTGAACATTCTCATAGTAAGGAAGCATCTGGCATTTCTGATAACCCTATGTGCTGACTTTACAAACCCCTCTGAAGCCTCTAAATGAATCTGTGTGAAAGTACCAAGCCTTTCCATTGTCCCAGGGAGTTGCTGACACCCAAATAAAGCTCATTTTTGCCTTTTACTTCTATCCAAGACATTTGTGGATATCTCTGATAAGCTACCATATTTTACAAACTAGTAAAGCAGATAGAGACTACAGATCTCTGCTAGTAAATTTTAATTAAATGCTTTCTTTTTTACAAGGAAATTTTAAAGTCCAAGTGTCTGTTGAAATACACGGCAAAGAAGGAGACAAAACAACCCTTTCAAAGATAGATTTCTATAGTTGTGGTAGTTATCCCAAGGCTCCAAAGGCATTTAGATTAGGATGCTTCTGGCTTTCCCAGAAGTGATCAGAGCATTTATCTATAAGGCAATTTCATTTTAAATTTTTGCCAATCTCAGATTAAAATAATTTTCTAAAAAATGTACAAGACTTGCCTCAAACACCAATAAACATTTCAGAAAACTTTCAATAGTCATAACTATCTCATGAGGGCAAATACGGTACACATCTATCCAATATATTGAGAGTCTATTCCAAAGAATTAGGATACAATGGCAATTAGTAAGACATTGTCATCAACTTCAAGAAGCTTTCAGCCTGTTTGAGGAGGCAGATTCAAAACCACATTTCATTGCAATACAGTAAGTCCTATAATGTTTCGGTGAGCGTGAAGGCCATACCATTTTATCCTCCATTGTGTTACCAATGCTTATTATGGTGCCCATGCATAGTGGTTACTCTGTTAGCATTTGTTGAAGAAAGGAAGATGGATGTACGAATGTGTGATCATGAAACACAAGCAATGCACATTTTATCAAGAGTGGAATTCAGAGACTGCTTCCTGAAAGAAACCATACCCAAACTGAGTCTTAAACTATAAATAAAAATTAATTTGGCAAAATAAAATGTAAAGAGGGGGCTGGATTTCCAAACCAAGGAAATAGCATAAACATGAAGTCATGGAACAGCATATTGCTTCTGGAAACCAACAACAGTTTAGTGTTATGAAGGAGTGACGTGTAAGATGAGAAGAATCAGGAGAGGGAGCTGGAGAGAGGGAAGGGGTCAGAGAAGCCTTAGGATGCCTTGCTAATAGTGGACCTGGAGTCATGGAGAGTCTTTAGAGAAGACAGTAACTTGATCACAGTTGCCTTTGTAATAGCTCAGACCTCTGGTTCTGAGGGGAATAGAACAGTAGGAAAAGATGGAAGGAGAGAGACCCTGAGACTGGATATAAAGCTATTAATATGAGGACAGTAATTATGGGTATGGAGCATAGAAAATATTGAAGAAGTATTTAGGCAGTATAATCAGCAGGACTTGGTAATAGATGGGAAATGAATAAAAAACAGCAAATAAGGATGTTTCTTATATGGATACCACAAACTGAATTAGAGAATACAGAAGGAGAAGATATATGGAGAAAAGTTTGGTCACTTTGGTCTTGTGGACTAGCCATGTGTATATAGTCCATACAAAAATTGGATATGTGGGTGTGATGTTCTTGTTAGAGGTCCTAGTTGGAGATATTCTTTTTGGATTCATCAGCATACCAGTGGAAGATTAAACCATGCTAGTGCATAGTCTCACTTGAGGATATTATGTGGCATGAGAAGAGATAAGCCCTCAGACAAAGGTGAAGCAGATAGAGTGACAGGAGGAAGACACAGGGGGCAAGGACAGTTTCTTTAAAGTTTTGTCTAGTGCATCAGAAACATCCAAGAAGCTTGTTAAAAGTTCCAATCTAGGCTGGGGTCTGGGAATCTACATTTCTGTTAGCTCCCAAATTATGTTCATCTGTGAGAATTTGAGAATCAGTGGGACAGAGAGTTTTCAAAAGAAGAGAATAGTCTGACATCAATTGCTACAGATAAATCCATTAGAGGTATGTAAATTGATTCACCTTTTGGAAGACACCTTGGTAATATCTACTAAAATTTTTTGTTCTTTTAACCCATCAATTCCAATTTCCAAGACTTTATCTCAGAAATATATCCCCACATAGGCACAGAGATAATCTACAAGCGTCTTCATACCAGCATCTTTTAAATATGTCAAAATATGAAAAATGATCTAAATGTTTGTAAGTACAAGAATTCTTAAATTATTTATTGTACAGTACTTTGGGTAACATAGTGATGAGGGAAAATACAGATAAAAGTGGCATAAGGAGTGGAGCCTGGATAGTGGGGAAATGGAAAGCTTTACAGTGATTAAGTGAAGATGCAAGACTGAGTTTTATTTGGGATGGAAGAGGTTTGAGCATCACCTAGACGAGTGGAAAAATGAGAGGAAGATGTAAAAAGTAAAGAGAGAGTGGTAACATTCTTCCTTATCCTTATCCATATCCCAAGATGACAATCAGAATGGATATAGTATTACTCAGAGTGGCCACTGAAAGCTTCATCATGACAACGTGTGTATGCTGTCTAGGTTTTGTAATAACCTTTGTCTCACATTAGATTGCACAGAGCTCCTATATTCTATTACTTATTTTGTAGCAATAGCCCAAGAAGAAAAAGCAAACGACAAGATTACCTAAGTTTTTTCTTCAAGGATTTAAGATGCAAAACTGGTTTGCTTTTTTGTTGTTGTTGTTGGATTGGGGTATTTTTAAAGCATAATTCGTGACCGTATTTATACTGTGAAAACATGTAATATACATTAAGTGATGGTGAAATAACAGCGTCAAAAGAATCGTCTATCATCAAAGAGTCACTTGCCAACATTCGTCATGTCTACTTTCAAAATCAAGTTTTTCAAGACAATCAGATTCCATGAGTTTGAGTGAAAAATATTTATTCCTGAAAATAGTGTCTAGTTTATGACCCATGGTTCTAGACTAGATCTTATTTTTCATGAAAATAATTATATAAAAATAAATTGCTAGCCAGGCTTAGAGGCTCAGCCTGTAATCCCGCACTTTGGGAGGCTGAGGTGAGTGAATTGCCTAAGCCCGCGGGTTCGAGACTCATCTGGGCAACTTAGTGAGACCTCATCTCTACAATAAATCAAAAAAATTAGCTGGGAATGGTAGCACGTGCCTGTAGTTCCAGCTACTTGGAAGGCTGAGGCAGAAGGATCGCCGGAGCCCAGCAGGTCGAGGCTGCGGTGGCTGGGAGCGGCCACTGCACTCCAGTCTGGGCGACAGAGTGAGACTCCAACTCAAAAAACAAACAAACAAACAAACAAAGAATAAATTGCTTTTCTGATCATAAACAAGACTCATAAAAGTAAATGTATAAAGCTGAGTATTTCTGTAGTCACTCAAATTGATAATATTATACAGCTCTGTAAAAATCACGGCTATATTCTGACTAATAATATGATTATATTGTAATACAGTCAATGCGGCTCCAACATCTGGAGACCCCTTTCTCTATTAAACAAAAGTTAATAATTACATATTAAAATATTTTATTTGACATAAAAGCTCTTTTTTTTTTTGAGTCAGAGTCTCACTTTGTCACCCAGGCTGGAGTGCAATGGCGTGCTCATGGCCACCACAGCCACAACCTGGTCGGTTCAGGCGATCCTCCCACCTCATCCTTCCAAGTAGCAGGTGCACACCATCACACCCAGCTAATTTTTTTTATTTATTATAGAGAGAAGGTGTAGTCAAGTTGCCCAGGCTGGTCTCTGAACCCCTGGGTTCAGGCAATCATCTCGCCTCTGCCTCTCAAATTGCTGGGATTATGAGTGTGAGCCACGACGCCTGGCCTAAAAGTTCTTTTAAAACAAATTTTTCAATAAATTGAAATGTTTTTGTGTGCCCTAAAAGTATTGTGGGCCCTCATCACCGTCCCCACTGTGATTAATATTATGGGACGTCAAACCTGTATAAAATTGGCATATATCAATGGTATCCTGTATAAGTATATACAACATATGGAAAAATAGAACAGCATCTAAATTTTAGCTGCTTCTTGTAAAAAATTTAGTTGAATATTTGATAAATTTGCTTGTCTTTTTAGAATATGCTTTTTTGTCTTTGTTTTTCAGTGAGTGAATTAAATAGCCTATATCTCTTAGGCTCTGATCCTAACAAGGTTGATTCAATATTTCTTTACTTTTTTCCTTGTGGAGTTGAAGGAAAAAAAATATTAAGTATAATCATTTTATATTTCTTCATTTATTAGTTCTCTTCTTTTGTGGCTGCTATTTTCTTAACATCAAGGACACCTTCAAGAGGAAAATAAGTCACGAGAAGGTAAATGCAAATTAAAACAAAAAAGTTACTATTGTGCACTCTAGAAATTTGGCAAGAATGAAAAAGTTGTGTAATATTGAGATGTACTGAGGGATCTGGAACTGTCACGCAGTGCTGGTGGGAGAGCAGCTCCATTTAATGGGGATTCATCTGGCAGGGCTCAGTCTAATCAAGTCTGTGAATACCATTAGAAATTCATGTCTGTCTCCCACATTCTCAGGAGATATATGCTAGAATGTCGATTGCTGCCTCGCTCAGTAGCAGAGAGTTGGAGGCAACTTTAGTTCCATTGCTAGAAGAAGGAATAAAGACATATATTATGTACATATAATAGAATGCTCTTTGGCTGTCATAGGTAGTGAGCTTTATGCTCTCCATATTGATCTTAAAAACAATATTGTATAAAAAACAAGAAACAGAATGAGTGTTTTACTACCATTCATGCAACTTAACATGCAGAAAACACTATATATTTTCAAGAATCTATATATCTAAATTAATGTTTCCAAGGAACTTTATATCTAAATAAATCTATAAAATATTGATTGGAAGAACTTTTTAAAATATATTAGAAAGGTACACCTTCTATTATACACCTACGGTTAGGGGAAGAAATTGGGAGTAGAGACACAGAAAACAACTAAAACAAAAAAGAAGACAGAGTGATGGTGATCATTGTCATAATTAACAAGTATGAGCAACTTAAGTTTTGAGTACCTTAAGGGTAAATAAAATTTTAATGGGAACATCTTGACTATGTGTAAAAAGTTAGATCTGCAAACTCAAATGCTAATGAGGAACTATGGAAAACAGGTGAGTGCACAATCCCTGCAAATGAGCACCAGTTAGAACTGATTCCTTTAAGACTTGACAAACTACAATTACCAGAACTTCTGATTTCTCAAGAGAAATGTCATACTTCTTTGGGAGTATTATATTTCAAGGTTAAAATATTGTTATGTTAAAGTATAGTTTTTTGAAAGAGGGTATAACCATGAATCTTATACAAATATAAAATGAGTACATATCAAATATTTTATTTAATTCAGCCAATGAGAAAATTAGTACAATGTTATAACTAGTTTATAGAAAATTCCAAATGACAAACACATATATAGGCAATCAGGATTGCTGAAATAATATTTCTTACTACATGTAAATTTGGTCAGTATTCATAGGGCAATAATAATCAACTCTATCTCCATTGGATACAACTTGCATTTTTATGGACAAGAATCATTTGCGTTATTATTAGTATTCTATAATATATAGTGTTGTAAAGTAGTCAAAAAACAACAAAAAGTACAGAAATTTCATAGTGTCAGATAACCCAGGAATGCTTTTCATTAGAAAAAAACCCAGTAATGCATTTGATCAATTTCTATTTCCCTTTCTCCCTCTACAGTAACAGTCAGTTGAAAAAAGGAGTAAAACCATTATACCAAACAGCACAAATATAAGCTGTTTGATATGATTTGGCCAGCAAGCTATAGAACCAGACCCCCAAAGACTCTAAAAGTAAAGATGCTGTGTCCCAGAGACTGAAAAAAGGACTGGAGACAACAGGTAAGACATGAGTTCTATAGAAAAACTTACTTACAGTAAGGTGGTCCAGGAGCAGCTGACAGGACTGAAAAAACTCACTCCTAATTGTAAAAGGCATAAAGGTTATATGGCATTTTACATAGGGCAGAGTGCAGGTAAACGTGAAAAGGGTAGGGTTTCTAGTATGCAGATATGCAGACACAGTGTGAGAGCTCACACATACATCAAATGCATACAAAATGACTGTGATTTCTTTCTGGGGTGAGTTTTTAGTAGTATAATGAAGTAAAGGTAAGCTAAAGGTAACCAAAGGTTATGTACATTGATCCAGACAGCCCAATCTGGTCCAAATCAGCCCAGGGGACTGACTACCTCAAGAAGAGGTGAGTGAGAACATTCACTATACAGAGTTGCAAGATGTGTTCAGGTGGTGCAGAGAACACTTTACCCATGGCCTCAGAATGACCTGAGTGCTCAGACATGGAACCTGAGGGTAAAGTAACTTTCTGGGTTGGCAACCCTCAGGATCTTTTCCTAGGTTCCAGCTGTTACAGGCCAAGGCTCTGGGAATGGGGGCTTCTTACATTTCGAATGTTTGATTTAAAGTTGCTTATCTTAAGGTACCAAGGCAGCTTCTTTGATTGTCGTAATTTCCCATCCCCGCTTAAGGAACTATCAGCATGATTAGATCTTGGGTCAGTAGGCCTGGTTAATTTGGGTTGGTGAAGGGATTAAGAAATCTTGAGTCATGCCTTTGTTAATTTAGCCTTGGGGGTGGGTAAGGGGCTATGGAGTATAAATTCTGAGTAAGTTGTACTGTTGGAGAGTGAGTTTTATGGGTGAATACAACCTACTCACTCCCTGACTCTGTGGTATCAGATTAAACACACATTTCTCCCTGTTTTGTCTCTTGATTGGGATCCCTCCTTTGAGAAGAATAGCAGCTGATTTATTGGGT
Organism: Carlito syrichta; assembly: GCF_000164805.1. NCBI lineage: Eukaryota > Metazoa > Chordata > Mammalia > Primates > Tarsiidae > Carlito > Carlito syrichta. The sequence continues at coordinate 1,067,765 of NW_007260597.1, forward strand.
TGGACCATAAAACAACCTTCTGCTTGGGGTCATACCCAGGATGTGCTCAGATTGTCACTGAGTCTGTGCTAGTCTGCTCTATTTTTCTGGCATACAATGGAGAAAGAAAGAGGAAACCTTGGATTTAGTGATGGTCAGAATGTCTACAAGAGTCTTTTCAGCGTTGTTTCCCTTCTTTTTAACTCTTTTTTCCCCTCATTTGTCAGCTTTATATGTAAAACTGGTGCCTGCTTTGTAGTTGATAAAACTGCCAGGTATGAGTAACAAAAATAGGTGTTAAACACACTGTGTTGTTGGGGCAAGGAAAACAATACCTCAAACTATGACTCTTTGACATGCTGAAGTTGTCTCTCTCATCTTCCCCACCTACCCGTCTCTCTGAGCCTCTTAGAGAAGCACCTGGAAGGACAATCTGGAATTTCATTTGACTAAGAGACTGTCTTTCCAAAAGAAATGCAATTGTCTCAAGAACCCCTCCTTAGGGATCATGTCAAATAACAAGGAAAGATTAACCACTTGAGAAGAGCCTGGGAGGTGTCACCACACTCAGATGGACTTTTCATCCATTCTTCTGAGGGTACTGGGGAAACTTTATCTACATAATAAGACATCCTCTGTTGTCATGCAGTTCTGCCCCTCACTTCCCTCTAAGGTCCCAAAGTTTTCAAAGACAACCATTTATAAAATAGTGCAAGCCTCCTGGGTCCATGCATCTCTCCCCTATGAAGAGCATATTCAAGCCTCAACCACCTGGTCCCTCCTCAAATCTCATAAGGTATATGACTCTGGTGTCCATGTGCACATTAATAAATTTTGTATGCTTTTGTTTCTCCTATTAATTAGCCCATCATAAGTTCATTTTCAGAAAACCTTTAGAGGGTGGAAGAAAAGCATCCCCTTGGCCTCTATAGTGTTAAAAAGAATGGTGAATTGGAATGCACACGTGATTGCATGCATGTTAAGGAATCTAATACTTCTAATGAAACAAAACATTTCCAATAACATTCAAGCCATTTGCCCGGGAGAAAGGTCATGGCTTGTAGGAATTGTGACAAGAGAAACGAGTCGAAAAGGTAAATTGAAAAAGCAGTAGAATGTCTCTTGCGAAGAGCATAGTTTTGAAATTTTTGCCAATCTCTAAGCTGTGACTTTCTATCTAATTTTTATAGTAGGCAGAAACTATTTGCTATGCTTCTATTTTCAAAATCACTTGATCTTTTGCAGAATTTACAATTTTGCAACATGTCATCTAATCATCTTTCTAAATTCAACTTGATTGATTCTGTTTGTCCCTTTTGATTACATCCTGAAGAAGAATGCTTTGTCTTTTCAGGATAACTGGCCCTATATAGCCAAGCAATAAATGTAGTCTTTGGGCGGATCTCAGCTTTTTTCAGAAACCTGTGTTGGTATAAATCCTGAAACATTAACTTGAGCTAAGTTAATTGCAGTCTTGAATTTAAAATACCTACTTCATAAGCTTTCTCTCTATGGGGTAATAATTCCTGTGGACTCCAAACCATTTTGTCACAGAGTTAGGTGGGATAGGTAGATATATGATCCAAGTGCCTGTTTCCAGAAAAGCTTTTACCTTGCTGTTGGAATAATTTAATACTTGCTTATTTGTGTTAATTCGAATGGCGTGACCTGTGGCAGCAGACATATTTAATCACCAGTACAGAACTTGCTATGTAAAGAATAAATTTGTTCTGACTTAATGTTTGTTGTGAAATGTATGTCATCAATTTCCTCCAGTGTTTTTGTTTAAATCAGATTCATCTCTGTCATGGAGAAAGAATGATGTGCAGACAGCTCCAATGTGCTTTTTCAGCAATGTTTTCATTCAGTCTAAAAAACAAAGACCCTTTCTGATTTGTTTTTCTGTATTCCACTCATAGCTGGTGGCATTTTAAAGCTTATTCAAGAGCCCATCTTTGGTCATTATAAAAACTTCTCACCCGATCTGACTTTTGGCCTAGAATTGGCTTTGCTCATGTTTTCACTCAGGATGGCAGTAAAGCTGACCTCGGCGCAAATGCCCTTTTCTAAGAAGCATCCTTGCCTGGAAGATTGCTAGATGCTTCCTGGGATTCCAGATTACAAGGGTGCCTTTGGGCACATCTTCTAAATACCAAAGTGAAGAGATAGATCTTCCCCTGTGATTTCAGAGGTTCCCATATGATCAACTTTTCTGGAGCAAAAGAAGTTAATTTCTTCTAAAGAATTACAACTCTTGACAATTTAACTCCTTTAGAAACTTCTCTTTCATGTAGAGTCTGAAGGATCAAATCTGGATGACAGGGCAATGAAAAATTTTTTAAAAAATTAATTATGAGCCGGGCTCGGTGGCTTAGCCTGTAATCCCGCGCCTTTGGGAGGCTAAGGTGAGTGAATTGCCTGAGCCCATGGGTTCGAGACCCGCCTGGGCAGCGAGACCTCATCTCTACAATAAATCAAAAAATCAGCTGGGCATGGTGGCACATGCCTGTAATTCCAGCTACTTGGAAGGCTGAGGCGGAAGGATCGCCAGAGCCCAG
>NW_007260597.1:1070321-1075864 GCF_000164805.1 Carlito syrichta
AAAAAAAAAAAAAATTAGTTATGTACTAGGTAAGAAAAAAAGGTCAGCACATCTGTTTAAAGCAGTTTTTCAGACTTGGCGGTATTAGCATTTTTGGACTTTCATATTTTGCACTGTCCTGCACATTGTGGGATATCTAGCCACATCCTTGGCTTCTGTTCATTGTGTGCCAGTAGCACTCCTCTCCCCACATTGTAACAACCAAATGTATCTTCAGAAATTGTCAAATGTCACACCTTCCACACCTTTGATTATAACTGATCGAAAGAGAGGTAGGTTTGTAAAACATGAAAAGGTTCAACTTTTGTTTCTCTAAGTTTGATTCGTGAATAGTCAGGAATATACCATTTTGAGAAAAAGCTGAGGGAATAACATAATAGCATCAATGAGAAATCCATGCTATTTTAACATCAGTTTTGCACAAGGCACCAAGTCATAACAAACACCACACAGGGGCACAGAGGTTTAGTTCTGGATCACTCTCTTTAGCTTATTCTCTTGGTATGGTAGGTGCATCTATATATATTCTCCTCTCAGATTGGATAATTTGATTCTAAGCACAAATTTTATAAGTCAATTCCATAGTAGAGAGCAACACTTTTGAGAACAATAACAAATTGATTTTGTCTGCATTTTTTTTTTTTTGCTCTGTTATAAAATTGAATAGAGCTCTCTTAAGAAAGGCCACAGTTGTGAATTCTGTGTCAGATAATGGAGTTGAGTTATTTGTATGAACTAATCAGCTCCTCTATTAGATTTGCCAATTAGTCTAAATTCTTCCTCATTATAGAAGATTTCAAGAGTGTAAACATTCTCCCCCAGTTAAAACCCCAAAGAGCATCAAACTGAGCGTTTATGATGCCTTTTTACAAACAATGCGGCCATGGTGGCAGCTTAAATAGCTTTCCTGCGGTTCACTTCTTCAGAATACAGAACGTGTTTGTTTAAAAATTGTACTTAACTTTAACTTCACCTCTGGGCTCAGGAACAAGCCGTAGATTTAAAGATTATTAAGAAAATGAATCAGGACTGTGCCATTTCTGTTGGTAGATGGCTTTCTTGTCCTGAGAGAACCTTGATTTAATGGCACTTTTATCTTTCTTAATTATATTCAATTTGTTAAGAAAAATAAAGATGGTAAATTACAATTTTAGGATTGTCTGAGCCGGGGACAGGATTACATTTCACGATTAAAAATTACAACATTTCTTCTCAAAAGCTTTCTAATTGAGCAGACATTCCTGTCAGCTGGGAATCAGGAGACTGTGTTAAGATTCAGGGACTTAACCTTAATAGGATTCTAAGCTTTTCTGAAACCAGCATCAAAGCATCTCCAAGTCCCTTGACTAGGAAAAAGGAGAGTGGTGACAACTCTTTCTAGTTACCCACACCTCAAAGGCAGGAAATGGTATCTCAATGTTTTCCCCACTGAAGTCTTAAGTTTTAAAAACCACTGCTTCCTGATTCCTGGCTGACAGGAGCTTCTGCTAAATTAGGGAGGGCTTTTAAGAAGAAATGCTATGATTGTTAGTCCTGAAATGTAATCCCGTCTCAGGCTGCTCTAACCTGCTCAATCAGCGGTCTTTTCTTACCTAATTACACGATTCTAAGAAAATCTAATGAGGTGCTGTCAGATTTACATTGGAATTATTTTAAATGTTATCACAGTAGCCATGGTGATGATATATAAATGGACAAAATGCCAAAGATCTGGAGAAATGTCACAATTACACCCACAGTCACTCTTAGCATAGGCATTAAGTCAGCATATTTTAAGCCTTTTGGATCCTCAAGAAAAGGAGATATTTTAATCGGTAAAAAGAAGTAATATAAGATGGAAACAGTTTAAGTCACAATATCAAGCTGATCTTTATTTCTTTTTATTAATACTCTAGCAGGTGAACAGGACTCAGATCTATTTCTTCATTCCTTTTCAGTTCCCTGAGTATTGTTATTTGGCCTTTTAAAGAACTTGTAATATGGGCTTCCTTATGAAAATTTTAGTTATTTTAATGCTTTAATTATGTTTTTATGGCTCCTTAGGGAGCTGCAACAATGAAATAACTTTTTACGTGCATTTAGCTTTAAAAATTTAGAGACAAAATAATTATAATACTCATTGATCCCAGTTATTGATGAAGCTGCCACTTACAAACATGAGGCTAAATTTTCACTTTCACAGGGACTTGTACAGCTAAGTAACCAAGGAGCTATATGCTTAGGCAGCTCCAATGGTAAGAAAGTTAGGGCACAAAGAGACCATTTTGGAATTTTCCATTTCCTCAAATACCTTGAGAAAACATTATTTTCATCTGCCCTCACATCCATGACACAGAAGCAGGGCAGAGCTTGTGCTATTTCCACTTTCTGTAAAGAAACATCTTTTGCTGAGACATTTCTTATAAGGGTGATAGAGAATAGGCTTAGCATATACATGACATTTATGATATGAAGTGTCTTAGTCTGTTCAGGTTGCTATAACAAAATACCATAAACTGTGTGACTTACAAAAAAGAGTTCTAGAGGTTGAGAAGCTCAAGATCAAGATGCCAGCAGATTCAGTGTCTGGTAATATCACAGGCAATGCCTTCTCGCTATGTGTTCAGAGAGTAGAAGAGATGAACCAGCTTTCCAGGGCCTCCTTTACAAAGAAGTTATCCCTATCCATGAGGTTGCCACCCCCATGACCTAATCGCCTCCGTAAGATCCTTCCTTCCAGTAACCCTTTGAGGGTTATGATTTCAGCATGTGAATTTCAGGGGCACACAAACATTAACCATGACAACTCCCCTATCTAGAAACTATGGCAGATATTGCTGACAGTTTTTTGTACATTCTTGGTTCATATTTCTTCTCAATCCTACTCTCTACAAAACTTCTAAGTATGCATCAAAACTGACATGTAAGAAGAAATAGATCCACCATTCCAGAAGTGGAAGATGATGACCTATATTTAAAACTTCATCAGGTTTATATCTTAAAATATACTCATAGGCAAAATTAAATCATTATTTTTGAAATAACTTCAAAGTTGGTATATTGTTTCCACCAATGGTAGCCATTCACATCTTATTCTATATCAGTTGTACCATCTGGAGTTCTGCAATGTATCGTCTGTGTGACTCTTTAGTCATACAGTTATCAGTGATGATCAAGTCACTGGGGAACAGGACCTTATCCACATCCAATTATTTATTTTAAACACAATTCTAGAAAACTTGGTTGAGTTACCAACTTACCAAAATGTAAGAGCTCAAAATGATAAAGGAAGTTCTACTTCTGGGAAGAAAAACTGATAACAGGAGGCCTTATATCAAAAGAAATGATATGCCAGATGAGGTGGCTCATGGCTGTAAAACCAGCACTTTGGCAGGCCAAGGTTAGAGGATTGTTTGAACCCAGGAGTTCAAAACCAGCCTGGGCAAAACCAGCCTCACCTTAGTGAGACCTCGTCTCTACAGAAAATCAAAAAATTATCCAATAATGGTGGAGCACACCTGTAGTCCCAGTTATTTGGGAGACCGAGGCAAAATAATTGCTTGAGCCCAGGAGGTCAAGGGTGTGGTGAGCCATGATCATGCCACTGAAGTCCAGTCTGGGTGATGGAGTGAGATCTCCAAGTCAAAACAAAACAAAACAAAACAAAAAACAGAAGAAGTGATAGGAGAATGCCTTGAATGGATTCAAAGCATTAATATACTAGTTCATTAATTAACATAAGTTATTAAGGATGTTGTGTCCTTCAGTAACCAAGATCATCATTGATAACTAGTCACTGTTCATAATGGTATCTTAGCTTTATCAAGAAAAGTTTAGTTTATGTATGTTCAACTATGTATCAACTTTTTAAAGACAAAACAGAATATTTTCACAGTTTTATTTAAGTTCAGTGTCTCCTAATTGAAACACTTTCTCCCTCTTTTATTCTGTTTTATCTACTGGATACTCCTAGTCCTTATTGGGACCCCCTTATTCTCTGTTTATAGATTCCCTGATGGCTTCACTTGCCTTGCTGTCTTTCTATCAGAAGAGAACTTGGGGAAGATCAGGTTCAAGGTTGAGATCAACACCCAACATTCAGAAGGAGATGAGGTGGAACATTGATGTCTAGATTCACAGGGTGGCTCTCCCACTGACTAGAAGTGTGACCTTAGGCACATTATTTAATGTTCTTGCTCCTCTATTTTCTCATGTGTAAAAGGTGACAATAAAAATACCTACATCGGAATTGCTATGAGGATTAAAACTTACAAACTTGTAATAGTGCCAGATCCCATATCATTTGCCTAACAAATATTAGCCATCATTGTGATTAGGATTGCTATTTTGCTGTGGATGAAATCATTAATACACACAAGACGTGGTGCATGTGCCTTAGTCTTTGGATTATAAACTTCATGAACAGAGGGACCATGTGTTTCTTATTCAGCATCATATTCATATTCATGAATATAATAAGTATAAATAATGACAAAGGAAAAGCATGAATAGGAATGAGATGTGAAAAGGTATCCAGGATGCATTTATCTACTTGAGAATTTCTTCTACCCAGCCCAGATTCAATTCCCAACTCTGGAAGCACTTTGTGTAGACTTTTTAATCATAGCAATTATGCAAGCATATTATATGGTAGTATTCATTTAAATGCTGATCTTTTCCTGGAAAAGAAACTCAAGGGCAGGGAATGTGTCAGATATTTCCTAGAAAGGCTAATTTGCTGGTTAAACAAAAGAAAAAAATAAACAATCTGATTGAACATTGTTTATTAATTTAATTTTTAGAAATTTAATTTACATGTATACCATGCAAACTTGAGCCTTCCTAAATTTGTCTTCTCTGGCTTCTGAGATCTATTCATACAGGATCAGAAAGTACCACAGGTTGGCAGAAGACAGTGTCATAGAGAATGCATGATTTCCTGTGCCCTGTGCTAGAATTCTTCAGGTGTGCATGTCATTAAGGGGAGCATCAAGTCGTGTATTGAGAATTAAGCAAGGTCATATGAACAAGGATACTCGTAAAATGAGTTCAAGTAATTACACTAGGCAGAGTTTGATTACTCTATCTGATTCGTTTACCTTTCCCGTAATTCAGAGACATGCCTGAGAGGGCAGAACTGCCATCAGCCCAAGTCAGTGATTCCAAAGCAGCAAATGATAAACATAACATGTGACATGGCCCCATAATAACCCTGCTGGGAACAGAACTTGAAAACTCATTTCCTAATAGTGTCATAGTCCCTTCATTTATTTGTCTTGGTGCCTTTTTCCTTCGTCAGGCTGATTGCCGATAAAGATTCACATACTGTAGCAAACACGTCAGTCACTGAAGCCGCTGCTGCTTGTTAATGATGTCCAAATCAATATCTTAACAGATTTTTTTCCTTTTTAAAAAAGAACAATATGCCGGGCTCTGTGGCTCAGTCTGTAATCCCAGCAGTTTGGGAGGCTGAGATGAGTGGATTGCCTGAGCCCGCGGGTTCGAGACCCGCCTGGGCAACTTGGTGAGACCTCATCTCTACAATAAATCAAAAATTAGCCGGG
>NW_007260597.1:1076024-1077761 GCF_000164805.1 Carlito syrichta
CAGCCACTGCACTCCAGTCTGGGTGACAGAGTGAGACTCCAACTCAAAAAAAAAAAAAAGAATAATATTATGAGAATGATGAGATAACTTGAGTGTATTCACTGCAACAGGCAGCCAAAAAGTTGTAGAATGATCATGAAGTGTGTGTGGGGGGTGGGGTGGGGATATGGGTTGAAAAGCATAAAGGGAAGTGGAATAGAAAGGCTAATGTGTCAGTGGAAAGGTTATGAACACCAACCAGGAGAAAATCTTCAGATAGTTAAGGTGAGAGCTCTTTTAAAATAGTTAACTTGAAGCAAGTAAAGGTTACCAAGCAAGAGTCTTTTCCTAGGAATCTTAGTAATTTCTAAAGCCAACACTAGACTCGCTCTTTATTTCTCCCACACAGTGCACATGTATCCACATGCTGGGCTATTTTTGTGGGGATGTACACCAGAACGCTCTTCTAGAATTGCTTGCTCAAAATTACACAATTTGGAGCAGCTTTCCAAAACACTATTTTTAACAGATGCCAGGAGAGTTTCTCTGAAATTCTTGTGTGGTTGAATCTTATGGTCTTGGTATATTTGAACGGGCATCAAAGGAAATTTTCCCAAGTGGCCCTCATGTTCTTTTCAGGGAGAGCATATCCTACAACGGAACTATTTGGTGAATTTTTTTTTTTTTTTTTGCAGTGGGGGGGTCTGGTTTCAAAATTCTCCATCTAAAAAATGCAACAAGATATATACAGACCTGCTATGTAATGGAATCTCCCTGAACCCCTTGAAGCATCAGTATGGTTGGCTTGACCCTCACCTTGCTCCATGAGAGCAAAAAGCCCTTTCTGATATTTCTGTGGATTATTATTTCATAGTCAACTCTGTGTCGTTCTTCTGAATGGGACAGAAAGTTCAGTCTATTCCTCAATTCCAGTGCTGAAAAACAGATCAGTAAAATAATAGAGACACGCATATTACGCACTAGTGAGTATAATGGTGATTTTACTAAAGATGTTGAAATAAATCGAGAGAGGAGTTTAAGAGTGAGCATTAGATGTCTACATCCATAAAATGCCCATTGGTCATCCTCCAACCAGGGCACTTCCCACACACCTCACCACATCAGTGTCAGTCTCACTCCATCTTACTTGCTTTTCCCTGCCCCAAGCCTGCCTGTTTTGCTGGCCTTTCTTCTTCCTTCTCAGAAGCAAAAGTTCTCTTCTCCTCTCATGAGATGTGAGTAGACTATCTCCTTGAGTGCCTTGGCTTATGGATAAGCAAAACATGGCATGTAAATACAATGGAATATCAGTCAACCTTTAAAGGAAATAAAATCCTGATTCATTCTACAACATGGATGAAACTTAAATGATTACATACACTAAGTGAAATAATTCAGACTCAAACCAATAGACATTGTGTGATTCCACTTACACGAGGTACCCAGAGCAAGCAAATTCATAGAGACAGAAAGTAGCATAGAGATTACCAGGGTCTGTTGGGGAGGGGAAATGGAAAGTTATTGTTCAACAGGCACAGAGTTTCTGTTGGTAATGCTGAAAAAGTTCTGGAAACAGAGAATGGTGCTTTTTGCACAACATTGTTAATGTACTTAATGCTATTGACTTGTACACTTAAAAATGGTTAAAATAGTAAATTTGTTATATATGTATATGATACCACAATTTAAAAAGTAATTATGAGTCAATACTTTTTTAAATGTTGAACTGACTATAAAGCAAAAAAAAAAAAAAAAAAA
>NW_007260597.1:1078008-1180232 GCF_000164805.1 Carlito syrichta
CAGAGTGAGACTCCAACTCAAAAAAAAAAGAAAAAATCATAATGCTTAACACTACAAAAGTAAACAGGCTAGCACACTGCTAACAGAAAACAAATATAAATTGCATATCTGGAAAGAAATATGGCAATACATGTCATGAGAATTAAAAGTATTTTTAATTCAACAATTTCACTTTTCTTACGTTTGTGTGAATATGAAGACTTATGTATCAATTTTTCATTGAAATTTCTGTTGCTATTTATTGTGCCGTTGTTGATGTCTCACATAAAGTAGCTGGATTTGCTATGTCAGCATTTAAAGAGGTGGATTCTCTGTGGTACTAAAACTTACGAATGGGAAACAAAGAAGGATCATGGTTATATAGTTGGAAAGTTGAGGTAATCCTTTCTGTATTGCACTATCAAAATATCTATAAGTTTCTATTTCACCTCAAAGTTTACACGTAGTGTTAAAAATGTTTAGAGTTCTTTCACACAACTCCTATATTACAACAACACTAGATAAAAATTAAGAAAGGAATAAGGCAGATGTAGTGGCATGAGCCCGTAGTTCCGGCTACTTGAGAGGCTGAGGTGGGAGAGGCTTGAGGTCAGGAGTTTGAGGCTGTAGCACGCTATAATCCTGTGAATAGCCCCAGCACTTCAGCCTGGGCAATATAGTGAGAACCTGTCTCTAAAAAAGAAAAAAAATATTAACAAAGGTAAGTTTATGGTAACACACACATACACACAGTGGCAAACTCTTACAGACTATTCTAGTGTACTAACTGCCACTATTACAATGCTCCCAAACTTTTAATCTTTTCAGAGCCATCTGTTATAAATCTGACCTTTTACTTGAAGCCCTGACCCTTTCATTTGCTCTCTCTAGGTGGAGATAAAACAATAAGTCATTGATTAGATCATACACACCAAAAATAACCTTTTCATTCCTGTTTAGTAGCCTTGCTTAGCAGATTATATTCAGCAAGTGCTTGAAGACTTGGAGTTTAAAACTGAGAAATCTGAAATTAAAACCAAAAATTGAACAGAATTGACTTTGTAAATTTGATTGTGTGCTATTTCAACATTCTGATTTTTGGAATCTTTGTACTATGATACAAACTTCTCCCTATGAATTTCAGACTTACTGCCCTGAACCATTGGTTGTGATTGGTATTCTGGCAGCATCAACTGTCATGTTATAGAACTGCTACAAAGATTTTATAAATCTAATATCAGGTTTAATTTCTTTGGCATGTTCACAAAGATTTCATTCATTAGGTTCCTGAGAAGTTTAGGTATACTTACATTTCAAAAGCCTTCAAGCTTCTTTAAGTAAGAGAAGAAAAACCTTTCCAAATTATTTTCACCTTCATGAGAGTGAAGTGATGGAGAAAATACTTATAAAACAAAAACTCAATTCTGCCACTTCTGGTACCATCATAATAAGGTTGCTTAAGAATATATATATATTCTTAATATATATATATTGCCAACATGATGGCTCATGCTTGTAACCTCAGCACTTTGGGAAGTGGAGGCAAGAGGATTGACTGAGCCCAAGGGTGCAAAACCAGCCTGGCAACTTGGTGAGACCTCATTTCTACAATAAATTTAAAAAATTAGCCAGACATGGTGGTGCACACCTGTGGTTCCAGCTACTTGGAAGGCTGAGGTGGAAGGATCACCTGAGTCCAGCAGGTCAGGGCTGTGGTGGCCATGAGTATGCTATTGCACTCCAGCCTGGGTGATAAGTGAGACTTCAACTAAAAAAAAAAAAAAGAATTTTTTTTTTACTCAAATTAAATATTTGAACCAAATCACATAAATAATCTGAAATGAATATAAATAAACAATGTTTGTCACTATTTTGATAAGAATGAGCACCACACAAAATATTTTTCATGCATTCTACACTACATTACTGTGGGTTAGTGCATTCTCCATCCTCAACAATGAGCCAATCAAAGTCCTTTTCTGCCCAAGCAGAACTTGCTATATTAGAGCAGAGGAGCAGAAATAAATAAGTAATCGAGTAAATCTATAATACCAGATAGTAGCAATTACCATAGAGCAAAGTATGGTAAGGGATAGAGTGGGTGGCAGGAGAAGGTTGCTATATTATGTTAGTTGGTCAGAAAATGTTCCTTTCATTGATGATAATTTATTGTCACTAATAGATTCTCTGCCTCTTTTCCAGTTATCTAATGCTGTGAAACAAGCCTTCCTAAAACTAGATGTCTTAAAGTGATGACAATATTGATTTTGCTCATGAATCTGCAATTTCTGTAGGGTACTAGGGGACAGCTCCTCTCTGTTTCATTTTGGGACAGCTGGAGCAGCATGAAGACTGGGGCTGGAATCATCCAGAGCTCATTCACCCACATATCTGATGCCTGAGCTGAGAGAACTCAAACACCTGGAGACTGGAACAGCTGGGACTCCTCAGGCATCTCTCTTCATCTTCATGGAGTCTTTCCACGTAATCTCCCCAGTATGGTGTCTTCAGGATAACCAAATATCTTGAATGTCATTCAGGGAGAAGTTTTAACCTAGTCTGCAAAGTCACATGGTATCCTAGTCTGCAAACTCTGCCATTCTCTATTGGTCATGGCAGTCACAAGCATGACCAGGTCCAAGAAAAGAGGAAATAAACTACTTAGGAAGGTTTTAAAACAGTATACAGGACAAAAATTTTGCTGTGGCCTTTTTAAACAATGCCACCGGATCTCTCGTTACTTAACATGAAAAATAGTGAAAACAGCTTTAATTGAGCACAGACTCCTAGACCTCTTCTCAAAGGACAGAAGGGAGGCTTCAGGTGTCAGTTCTGCCTTCAAACGTCTGGGTTATACCATCTAAATAGTAATTGCTACTCTCACCCTTAACAGATTCATGATGCCAGCATTACACAGAATTCTTTTAAAATGCATTCCTTTTAGCACATTTATGAGAAAAATGAACAACAGTAAATGTGTATAACCTTCATGTGGACTATACATGAGGAAACCAGGTTTGTAGTGACTCACCTCATTTAGCTCAACTTGAAAAATATACCACACTGACACACCACCACTTTTAGACTGGAAAACACCTCAACAAGTGGTTACAAAAAGGATATAATAAATGGTAACAGCCCAGTGTTCAAAAACATTAAGTATGGATCCCATCTGGTCTGTGGAGTCACTCAAGGTTTTTAGAATCTTTGTACTATGATACAAACTTATGCCTATGAATTTCGGACTTAATGCCCCAAACCATTTGCTGTGATTGGTATTCTGGTAGCATCAACTGTCATGTTATAGAACCCCTACAAAGATTTTATAAATCTAATACCAGGTTTAATTTCTTTGACATGTAGAAGAATAAAATGACTGCCAGACATTCTTCCCATGAGGTCTCCAGTTCATTCAGAAAGGATGGTGGTAGCACACAGGACCCTGCCCCTTCAGAAACTGGAATCCCAACCTTTTTTTGGCATCAGGGCCTGGTTTTCTCCCAGACAATTTTTCCAATTTGGAGGAAGCAGGTGAGTGGATGGAGGAATGTACATTAGCCTCATTGTTAATGTTAATCTGTATTTGCAGCCGTCCCCCACCCAGTGCTGATGTCACTGCCTCAGCTTCACCTCAGGTCATCAGGCATTAGCTTCTCATAAAGAGTACGCAAACTAAATTCCCTCGCATGTACAGTTCACAATAGGGTTCGTGCTCTTATGAGAATCTAATGTCACTGCTGATCTGACAGAAGACAGAACTCTGCTCTCCCACTGCTCATCTGCTTTACAGCCAGCTCCTAACAGGCCACAGACCACTACCACATTCTTTCCTTATTAAACTTTGTGTAACAGAAGTTCTCCTGTGGGAAACTTCTGTTCCTATATCTCTCCATACTTGAATGGTCCTCAACAACGTGACGTCAGCCCCTCAAAGACAGCCTTTGCCAAAGCTCATCAAAGAAAAATAAATACTTTACTGAAGATCTCATGAGCACATGGGGAAAAGAATGGGTATACAACATAACAATGAAAACTGCTTTACCTACCAAGAGACAACTATCATCTCTCTCCTTCCCTCTACAGTCATACACCCTTTAAAAAATTCCCTTTACAACTTAGATTAGCTGAGATTTCTTCCTGTTTACAAATTCAAACACATCCCAACAAAACTATAAGAGATGTCTAACACAATATCTATCATTCCTTGAGCAGTACCTTGGAGAGTCCCATTCACACTGAATCAATCCAGACTGAGTCCCCGGGTCCCCTGATACAGTGGTTCTCAAGCTGGGCTGCACACTAGCATCACCTGGGATGCTCAGGCTCCACCCAAGATACACGGAATCCAAAGTTTGTGGTGGTAGATACCAGGCCCCATACAATCCTGATGCAAAGAGCGGGAAGTCAACAACTCCTACCTGTGGGGACCTCTGCTGCTTTCTAATACTTCTACCACTACTTCTTTCTCATGTTCCTTTTACTTGGTTCCACTCTCCCTGCCCATTCACCCATATTGTCTCTCCATCCCAGGTAGCAGCCAGAATAATTCTGTGGTTAGAATTTTGTGGTATTGGTTTTGAAAAGCATTTTTTTCACTGGCGGCCCAATGATTTCTACAATTAATAGGACTAATACAACTTCAGCATGCTTCACATAAAAAGTAGGGGAACACTGCAAAGAAATATGAATGAATCATTCAGAACACATGGAATTGTGCCTTTGTGCACGATTGCTGTTACAAACAGAAACAAGCATGTTAGATTTAGTTGATATTTCCTCTTCCCTAAATATGAGAGGTTATTTGAATGTCTGTGTATTTTTGAATACTTGTATATATTTTCAAACACAAAGTTATTTCCTGCATTAAAAGCACCCAATTTGCATACCCAAAAAATTGTGTACTTTACAGGCTGCAGTGATTCCTTAAGATAATTAATGTAAAGCCTTTAGCACAGTGCAGGACTAAGACTCAGATGAGATGAGGATGTGCCTGCTTCAGGGACAAAATTTAAGAACTAAAAGCCCAGTTATTAAGACAAGTGATCTTTCTTTGTGCAATATTTTTTGAAATCAAAATTAATATAAAAGCTCCCCAAAGAATAAAATATTTCTAATAAAGACCAATACAATCAATAACAGCACCATGCTGAACCATTCCGGAGCTTGAAACAAGAAAAAATAAATAAAATAGATCCTGCTTATATTTGGACTATTGCTAGCT
This sequence comes from Carlito syrichta, assembly GCF_000164805.1. NCBI lineage: Eukaryota > Metazoa > Chordata > Mammalia > Primates > Tarsiidae > Carlito > Carlito syrichta. The sequence continues at coordinate 1,083,209 of NW_007260597.1, forward strand.
TCTTATCATGAATTTCTTGCATTTATGTGATTTTTTTTTAATATTGCTTTAAGACATTGTCCTGATTACTGAGCCTGTCTGTCTCTTTTTATAGTGTCCTCTTTAATTTTGCACCTGAGACAGGTGACTCCCTCCCCTCACCTTGGTCACCCCCAAAACAGTGTCTGGCACCTAATTGCTCCTCACTAAATGGTTGATTTGTCAAGAACAAGTCATACTTTCCCACCTCTTGCTCAGTCTCAGATGTTCCATGCCTTTCAGGCCTAATGGCAACTAGCTGCCACACCTAAACATATCCTTTTTTCCCTTTCTTCTCCTGCAGGAGGACTGGGCACTCATAACTTAGAGTGCAGTTAACTTCACCTACATAATCTCTTTCCACACTTAGATTTCCTCTTTAACTCTTGCAAAATGTCCAAAAGTTTCCTTCCACTTTCCAGAAAACTCCGTCTGCTTCTTTTTTTCTCTAATTCAATCTAATTTTCATCAAATGCCAGAAAATTTTAAGAAAATATCATTTTGCCTAGTCACTATTATTGTGTTACTATTACTTGTGTTGTTGTTGAATATTTAAAGTGCTTCATTTACAGTGTAGGTAGTTTTGATACTATGAGAAAAACACTGATCTTGGTGTCAAAAGTTCTGGATTGAAACTATGACTTTCCACTCAATACTAATTGTATGATCCTGGACAAGATATTTGGGTCCATTATGTTTTCCTTTTGAAAGCTATTTGTTAAACTAAAGGATTATACATTTGTGTGCTTTATTATCATAATCAGAAATAATATTAGAAATTTAATGAGACTCCCTGGTCTAGTTTTAGAATCTGGACATTGATATTTAAATAAATTCTATACAAAATACATCTTGAGTTACATAAAAATAAGTTATGAATTCTGAAAAATAATTTTTACGATGTGAAGATTTAAAAATTGTGTATATTATATAAAGCAAGTACATAGATTATATATTGCATGATTGTAAGTTATATGGTATTGTATCATAGATATTATTTTCTACAGACAACGTTTTCCATGCCCCCTCTGCTTTAGTGGCTCTCAAACTTTAGTGCTTGTTTTACTAAAATGCAAAATAAATTGCTGGGCCCTGTTCTCAGAAATTCTAATTCAGGAGTCTAGACTGAGGTTTGAGAATTTCAATTTCTAGCAAGTTAAAATTTCTTTAACTATCATTTCTAAATGATATAGATGCTGTTGACCAGGAACCACACTGTGAAAACCATGGCTCTAGTACAATGAGATTGCAAAAGAGAGAGAAATGCAAATAAGGCAGAGAGTTTAATCCTGCATTACAGTAACCAGCAGCAACAATCACCCGTAACAAAATATCATCTTATAGTTTTATGAGTTGGTAGCCAGATTTTAATTGAATTGATTTTTTTAAACTTGTATAAATAATTCTCACCATCATATAACTCTTTGGGCACCATTACATTATATGAGATCATGAGACACAATTAAATAAGCAGCTTTCTTTTTTTATTCCTTTCTATTGCAGATTCCAAACTTTGATTCTGAGTTCTGATTCCAGAAACTTTCTTGGCTTTGGCATTGGCCATTATCTTTATCTTCTTACTCTGCCAACCTGCTCTTAAGCTGGCCCAGTTTCAATCTGGGCAAAATGCCCTGATGAAGCCAGGAAGCAGAGTTGATTGTTACCAAGAAAACCTTGCCCTCTTTGTCTATTCCTGTAATCAGGCTGGAAGGCAATAGCTGGAAACTTCATTTTTCTCACAGAGTTAGAATATTCAAAGTTATGCCTGAAGTTTCTTCATTTGAAACCAATGAGTATCCAGTCACACGCATTAGTGTTTTCTTGGAGCTCAGTAATATTTGTCCAGCATTGCCCTCTAGTGCTTGTGGGCATGTTTCTAATGATGCCTCTCATCTTCTGACTAGGACAGTTGGAACCAAGTTAAATTATTTAGAGGAACATGTCCTTCCATAGAGGAAAAGTTGAAAAGCTAAAACCTAAGCGGTATGTATACTTCTGACTTGGTCAACAAAGAAAGACTATATATATATTACACACACACACACACACACACACACACACACACACACACACACACACGATGCCTATCATCAGCGTCCAGACACTTCTGATTACGATGAACTAAAAGTTATACATAGATAACATCTCTTAAAATGTGTATACATTTTTCACTTTTTTTGGCACCTCTGGTATATATATGGGATATTCAGCTTCCCTTGATTTTTATCCATTTTGACAGACTTTTGACCCATCTGAGAAGAAGTATAGGACAGGTTATTCAAATGAAACGATTAAGCCACATGTTTTTTCTTTGTGCGACAAGTTCCTTGGGCTATGCAAACTTGTTTTTATATATGTATTCTAAACTCAAGATAAGGCAAGTTGCGTTTTCAGGATATGCTGAAAAATTGTCTTTCAGGATCAGCTAAAAAACTTTTCGATGGTTATTTAATTGGGTGTGAGAAGCTTGTTATTAATTTTAGAAATGTCTGAGATGTACTCTGAAGCTTTTCTACCTGGAAAAAAAAAAGAAAAGAAAATGAAAGAAAGACAAAAACAACAACAACAATCTTATGTGTTTCCTTTTTAATGCTTTTCTTACTAGACTGTGCAGGTAGCTCCCTGCACAGCATGGCTGCCAAAGGTCACGGACAGTGTCTGCCATACTCATCTGTTCATGTGACAGGAAAAATGCCCTCTTTGTTCTGGCCTGAAAAGCCAAAATTCAAGTGTATGACCTCCCTGATCTCCTGAGTTGTTGTGGTTTTTTTTTGGAGACAGAGCTTTTTTGTGTTTCTAATTGGGTTAGAAGTACAGCTATGGCTTCTGCTTTGCTTGAGAGCAAACAGACAGTGAGATTTTCCAGTTTGCTCTGATCAGCAGTCACATCACAGGGGACTAGTAGTAGATGCTATAAAAGGATGGTCATTTCTCTGAATAAAATTCTCAAGGAATAAACCCTAACTTGTCAACTCTCCAATTTAATATACATCAACAAAGAAAGCACATTTCTTAAAGACTTCTCTTGACTTTAAAATTAAAATCCATAGGAAATGATAAAGCCTGAAAGAAAACACACCCAAATGTATTTTAAGTGATGAAATTACTAGTTATTTTCTCTTTATATTTTTCTTTATAACCTAAATTTTATATAAAAACATGTTTAATGGCTTTATTGAGGTACAAATCATACACTCTAAAATTAATTCATTTTAAGAAGACAATTGGATGTTTTTTAGTAAATTATAAAGTTGTGCATTCATCCCCACAATTTAATTTAGAACATTTCCATCAGTCCCAAAAGTTACCTTGCCCATATTGGCAGCCAATCTTTGTTCTCATTCCCAACCCCTGGGAACCAACAATTTTTTTTTTTTTTTTTTTGAGTTGGAGTCTCACTCTGTCGCCCAGACTGGAGTGCAGTGGCCACTCCCAGCCACCACGGCCTCGACCTGCTGGGCTCCGGCGATCCTTCCGCCTCAGCCTTCCAAGTAGCCGGAATTATAGGCATGCGCTACCACGCCCGGCTGATTTTTTGATTTATTGTAGAGATGAGGTCTCGTTGCCCAGGCGGGTCTCGAACCCGCAGGCTCAGGCAATCCAGGGAACCAACAATTTTATATTTGCCTTTTCTGTGTGAAATCACACAGTTGGTGGTCTTTTGTGTCTGGTTTATTTCACCAAACACAATATTTTCAAGATATATGTATGGTGTAGCATGTCATACTTCTTTCTTTTTTTGTGACTGGATAATATTCCATTGTTAGGACATCATATATTTTGTATGTTAGTTCATCTGTTGATGGACATTTGGGTTGCTTTCATTCTTTGGCTGTTATGAACAATGCTGCTATGAATATATATTTTCATTTCTCTTAGAGTAGAATTGCTCAATCACACTGCAACTTTATGTTTACAAGTGTAAGAAACCGTTGGACTATTTGTTGTAGTGGTTTTATCATCTTACATGAGTAGCTGTATGAATGATCTAGTTTCTCTACATCCTCAGTAGCATTTGATGTTGTCACTATTTTTTCATTTTAGTTTTTCTGATAAGTGTGCAGTGATATTTAATTGTGGCTTTAGTTTGTGTCTCCTAAATGTCTGAAGTTGTTGTGCATTTTCTCCTACTTTAGATCATTAGTGTATCTTCTTTGGGAAAATGTTTATTTAAATATTTTTTTCATTTCAAAAACATAAACTTTATTTGGGGACAATTTTAGATTTACAAAAAGTTACAAAGATAGTACAGAGATTTCCTGTATACCTTTTACCCAGTTTCCCCCATTATTTACATCTTATATAAAGTTGATACATTTGTCACAACCATGAAACTGACACTGATATTCTACAATTAACTAAACTCTAGACGTTATTGGTATCGCAAGAGTTTTTCCATTAATTTTGTCTTTTTGTTCAGGGCTCAACCTAGGGTACCACAATGCTTGGTGCTGTCATGTTCACTAAGTCTCCTTTGGTCTATGTCAGTTTCTCAGTCTTTTATTGTTTTGTATAGCCTATAAAACCTACATAGTTTTTTTCTAAGGTTCACTAAATTTATTTTAAAAATCATAAAACATTTCTTACAAAAGAGCATTACATTCTGCACACTGCTCTGAACAGATGCCAGGGACATGTGAACTATTGTTATTTTTCTTCTCTGTCCCACCCTCCAAATGTTACAGTGACCACAAAGCAAGATGTTCACAATAATTACTTGAGGGGAGTTTTTTCAAACCACCAACAATGATCAAAAATAAAATCCACTCATTCTGCTGCTGTTTCAAAATTTCAGTATTAGTTTTTGCACACCCTTCCCTTCCCCACCAAACCTGTTTGTAAAGAACTAAAATGTTACATCTGATGAACAGCAAAGATTTCACTACATCTCAAATGCAGAACACCTATGAAGCAGAGGAATGCTGGCATTTTAAACAGAAGCAGATTAAAAAAAAAAAAAAAGACGCAGGACTCCTTCAGTTCTCCACTAGTCTTAGAAAAGCTTTCCAGAATACTGCTTCATACTATAAAAGAGAAAAAATATCTTGCTTTAGAATCCTTCAACATCTGCACACTGCTCAGCAGCAAACACTGTGCATTCTATATCCAGTACTGTGTTCCTGTAACGGCAATGATCCAATCTTCAGATCCTTCTAAAGGTTCATCCATTTTGACCAAAGTTGTCGACTCCTGATAGATTTGTTTAATCCACTGGCCACATTTGCCAATTATAGATCCAGCCAAATCTTTGCGAATAGTTACTTGAGTAGTAATAATAGGCCCACCAAGATCACCATATGAGCCACGACCCCCTGCATAGGGATAATCATATTCAGAGTCACCTGTGGTTCATAACCCATCTGCCATTCTGATGGGCTCTGTGTATTTACTGCACAGTCCCAAGTTTCATCAGCACTGAATGAACAGTAACGGTCTCCTGGTCGTCCTCTTCTATCACAGGCCATTAGATCTCCTCCTCTAGGTGGTGGTGGTAGAAGAGAAAGATTCTGAGATCTGCTACCACCCTGGCCAACTCGTCCAGGAGGAAGGAGGTGGTGGTGGTCCTCGATGAGGACTCATATCATCATAATCTCTAGATTATTCTAGAAGGAGGCATAGGATGCCCACCCTGACCAGGAGGCATTCTGTCAAAATTACGGCTTCCCCGCATCGGAAATCACACTGGACACCCACAGCGACCATCTAATATTATTGTAAAACCAGTATAGTCATAGGTTTCATCATAAAAAATGGTATCATAAAGTTGTGCACATTCTTTGATGGGAGACTCAGATATAAGATCAAATATGATCTTTATGCACTTTACAACCCTATCAGGTTTTACTCTAATAAGAACAACTCTGTCAGTGGAACGAGGACAGCATTCCTGAAAAAGCTTGATTATTTGAGTGTTCTCTCGAAGTTCTTTGATTTTAGCACCTTTGACCCTAATAACTCCTCCTGCCAGTCTCTGATGAATCAACAGTCTCAACTCGCAGTCAAAATCACTTCCTTTATAGTGTTGGTAATTTAAGCATTCCACAGTATCAGATTCGAGGGGAACCTGGCTGGTTGCATTGGGTGATGGCAACTGCAGACCCTCTTTCAAGGTAGGGATGATTTTCTTCAGAATTTCTCCCATTGTTTCAATATCAGCACTGATACTCAATATGTGCTCAGGGCCACTGCTGTCTGGGACTGAAACACTGGCATTGTAGTCTGTATGGAGAACCTTAATATTCTTGCCTCCTTTTCCAGTCACTATCTCAACACACTTGCTCTGAAGTAGAATGTGCGATTCAACCATCTCATCAGTGTTTCTAGATCTTTTCAATGCTTGTTCCTCTTCCGTATCCTCTGCAGGGTGTTTCACCATTAGTCTCAGTGTTGGGGAAGGTTTTCTCTGGCTCTTCATTTCCATTTTCTTCTGTTAAATGGACACACCAATAGGATGAGGCCGCTGTCCTTTTGCTGCTGAACCACCTCAGCTGATCAGATATAGACCGTAGATAGCCTTAAGGGGTACTAGCCAGGAATCCTGTAGAATATTTCCGCTGTCTGGGTGTGTCTGATGTTTTTCTCTCATGATTAAATTTGAGCTATGAGATTTTAGAAAGAACATCAAAGATGAATTTTTTATTCATTTCTAAATTGGATATTTGTTTTATAATTATTGCATTGTAAGTGTTCTTTGCATATTATACACAAGTCCTTTATTAGATATATAATTTGCGAATGCTTTAAAATTATAATTTTGCTATGCAGTTAAAACACATAATATAAACCCACTAAAAAAAGCAAACGCAGAAAGTTTGTATCAACCAACTCAAAAGAGTGAGGTGAATAAGATGAAAATAAAGTATTTATTCTATAGTCAGTTAGGATGCAACTACCACCTTAAAAAACATTATCTTCCACAAACCCTTAGAAAGTCATATATTTCATCTCATGGTATATTCAATCCACTCAGATTTTCCTGCCAGCATTGAAATTGTTTTCTCTTTCTTTAGCTGGGACTCAGATAAAATTTAATTGCCTCTGGGGGTCACTTTGTACCAAAATATGTATCTTAAATACTTTAATATCACTTAATGTGACATAATATTTGCACCAAGAAAGCTTGGAAATTGGGAGGTTTAGAAAGGCTATAGGGTTTGCATGTCACACCTCTCAAATATTCCATTCATTGTTCATTGACTCGCCCCTTCCCTCTCCCTCTCCCTCCAACAGAATTTAAGACATACACTTGAATTTGTCCAAGTTAAATACTGCAACCATCCGCAAGAAAATTTTATAAAATTGTTTAAGGGGGAAAAATACCTATAAAGTTCAACCATGCTTATAGCAGCAATCATTAAGTCAGCTTGCCCTTTGGGACCTTCTTGTACCTAGTGGCTGCTTCCAGGATAGCATAGGCCTTGTCACAAGACTCTTGTACTTTTTCTATTTGGTAGATAAAATCTAAGATACTATGAGATGATAAGCTTTCTGTTTGAGCCTATCTATGTTCTGTATATAAACAAGACTATGGACACGAGCAGGTCTGTAGGCCTAGGAAGAAGCTGGACTCATGAAAGAATGCAGTTGCCACATTCTGATGATTTCATTCCCCATGCGCCAACCAGTCAATGACCCCCAATTTTCCAGCTGCTTGCCCTTCATAATTCCCCTTAAAGACTCTTGCCCAGAACCCCTCCGTGAAACAAACTTGAAGCTTGAGAACTCCTCCCATGTCTTCACTTTGTGCTTTGTGATGATTAAACTCTTTCTCTGCTGCAAACCTGCTGTCCGTGTATTGGTCTGTTGCTGCTCACTGGACATACCAAACTGGCAGTCCTATAACAATTCTGCATATATGAGGCTATATGAGAATGATTTGTAATCTAGAAAATGCTACACACTAATACAAGAATGTTTTAATATTTATTACCATTTTCTGTAGGTTTTATGGATTGAATTGTGCTCTCTGTTCCAAATACATATATTAAAATTCAAATCCCAGGTACCTCAGAATGTGACCATATTTGGAGATAATGTCGTTACAGAGGGAATCAAGTTAACGTAAATTCGTTAGGATGAGACCTAATCCAAATTGACTGGAGTCTTTATAGGAAGACGAAGATTGGACACAGAAATGTACAGAAGGAAAACGATGTAGAAAGATGGGGAGAAGTCATTTACCTACAAGCCAAAAAGAGAGGACTGGAACAGATCTCTTCCTCATAGGACCAACCCTGCTAATACCTTGATCTTGGACTTTTGGCCTCCATAACTGTGAGACATAAATATATTTTGTCTAAGCCACACAATCTGTGGTACTTTGTTTCAGCAGCCCTAGTACACTGATACAGTAGGAGAATGACTTCCTCAGTGAAAGTGTTGACATCTACACAAGCTAGAATGGTGGGTAGGGGCAGAATGCATAGAGCAGAATCTCTGAGGACACTGACTCAACCAGCATTTTCTCAAATTCGATGTTCAGAAAGTTGGTGAATAATCCTATCTGGGTAGTGGCAGAAGGGATGGTTTGGGAAATATCCTTGTTTTCTCCGTGGAAATGATTTCACTCCCCTACAGTCAGAACAGTGTCTCCCTCTTTCCTTTTTTCCTTCCCAGTTTCCTTTTTTAATTCATTGTCTCCATGAATATATCAAGATCTTCTGTGATGCACTAAGTGATTGCCATTAAGAGAAATAGGAAGGTAAGGAAGGCCCTTATGGTATAACTGAGAGAATTTAGTAGTTAGTGGGGAGGTATGGAGAGCACACATTAATACTTACAAATACTGCCTTCCTACATTTTAATATATGATTCCTTGATAGCACAAATTCTTGAAAACTGCTGCAGAATCGTGTGCACAATACACATAGTTGCTTATTCCCTTTTTTAATGTTCTAATCATTTGTTATTTTTATTACACGTTATTACCACCAGTTAATGGAAATGTTGAGATGAAATCCACTTAGAGTATTATGACAGTAAATGTCAAAAACACTTTTAACAAGTTCACATTTCCCTATATAGAGTCTCCAGCGCTGTACCAATACACCAAATCAACTTTTAATAGACAAGAACATTTAAAATGTATCCCGCTGTAAGGAAATCTCAATAAGTATACACAAAAAGAACAAAAAATCAGTTTTCCAAAAATAAAAGTGTGGCAGATGGCCATTCGCTCTAAGATAGAGCTAGCTGACAGATTCTTCTAAATATTAAGCACACTATAATATTTAAATATTCAATTTAAGATTAAAATCTCACTCAACTTTTCGGGAACTGGCATATTTTGTTAGGCTAGAATCACCTCATTTGGGAATATCTTGTTTTAATCATTCAACAGATAATGTATTGAGATGATTTGGGCACTAACACCGCCAGAATAGGCCTTTTGGGATTTGATGGGAAAAAGATAATTACTACACAGTTCTTGCCCTGTAGTAGTCTACAGACAATGAAGAGATGACCCAATAAAGGAAAGCTAACTAGTAGCATAATGTGGTGCTAAGTAGTGATGGCCAGTAAGACATAGTGGATAAAGCAAAGGTTTGAAATTTGAAAGTCTAGATTTGACATTCTAGTCCCCTTTTACAAGCAAATGTATTCATACAGAGTTCACATACCATATAATTTGTCCATTTAGAAGAGTCGGTTCAACGGTTTTTGTATATTCTCAGAGTTGTGCAACCATGCCATAATCAATTTGAGAACATTTTCTTTACCACCCAAAAAAGCTCAAGCCTGTTAGTAGTCACTCCCTATTTCACTTCAACCCCTTTTCCTCCTCAGCCCTAGTAACCACTAATTTGCTTTCTATCTTTACATATTTGCCTTTCCTGAACATTTCATATAAATGCATTCAAACAATGTGTGGTCCTCTGTGACTGGCTTCTCTCACTTAGATATGCTAGCGTATAGCAATGATTTCTTTTTATTTCTGGGTAATATTCTACTGTATGGATACACCACATTTTGTTTATCCATTTTCCTTTGATGGACATTTGGATTGTTTCTCTATTACTATTTTTTTGTATCTGCTGTGTGATCCTGGACACTTAATTATAGCAATTAAGAGCCAAGCTCTGTCTCTTACTGCCTGTCTTCAAAACCTGATGCCAATATTTGTTAAATAAATGTTTGTCCTCAAACATGTTTCTTGAGCTGCTTGTACCACATTTTTCTTATCTATAAATTAGAGATGATACTAGTATTACCTTGTGGAGTTGTCTGGAAATTTCATTAGTTAATACATAAAAAAACCTTTGGCAAGGTCTTTGTTCCATTGTATATTCCCAAGAAATGGTAATGACTATAACTGTGGTCTTTTTAATATTATGACCCTTTCTAATTTTGTTATCTCTGCATCTGAAAACTTTCTTCAATGGACTGTTGGGAGAATAAGTAGATTAGGGTATACAGAAACATTTGGCTCAATATCTGGCATATAGCAAATATTCATTAAACAGGGTTTGGAAAAGAAATAGCTCATAGTAGACTGGAAAGTCAGGATGAAAACCTTAAATTTGGGGTCTGGGTATTGAATTATATGTTCATCTACTGAAGAATGACAATGTGAAGACACAGGGAGAAAAAGAGTCTTCCGTAGAAGTTGAGCCCCTCAAGGATTATAACAATTCCCAGAGTGGTGAATTTAGTTTTGCCCTTTTTTTCCAAGTTCTGATAGTGATCTGATGCATTATACAATGACCAAAGGACAAGGAGCAGGACAGCAAGCAGAGATGAGTCAAGTACAACTGGGTTGGCAAGTCATTAAAGAAAAAGAAAGCACATGCAAACATCCCAAGTTCCAAAGACACCATAGCAGCCAGAAGGGATAACAGAATCTCATATTGCTTGGAATATTGTGAATTTTGGAGGTAAGTTTTCTGTGTTTCTTTCCTGCTCCACCCAAAACAATAAAAATAGCATAATAGGAACAGCCTGGGTGGCCAGGTTGTGGTCTAGATGCTATTTCAAATTCGATGCAAATCTTGGTAAGTTCTTTTTGGATCTTAAATCTTTTTCTAATTTGTAAAAACACAGGGTTGAGGAAGAAGGTATAAAAACCCTCTCTTTTAGCCCCTAAAATTGAACTGTTGATCTATTTTCTATTTCTAAGTGTCCAAAAGGCTTTTAGAAGTGGAGTGTCAATTTATAGGCCCAACTGTGGTGGTGGTAGTGATAGCAATAGTGGTGGCGGTGATGGTGGTGGCTGCTGTGAACATGGTGAGGTAGTAGAACAGACACTTGATGGTAGGAAAGCCTCCAGCTAAGGGTTTGTGGGCAAGTTATCTAGTGTATGGAGCCTTGGTTACTTCTGTTAAATGGAGGAATACTACTGTTTACCTTATGAGGTTGTTAGGTGGTGGGGCATGTATTAAGTGTTCCATGTTATTTAACATTATGAGCCATTGACATGGAGAGATCCAAAGATAAAGCTCCCAAGTTTTAGAGAGTTTCTGTCACCAGTCTTTTTCCTTAATAATTTTCTCCTTTTTCTTAATATTTCATGGGATTGACAAGGAATTTTAAACATTAAAAAAATGTGTTGGTTTATATGTTGCAGTTTTAAATCACAGTCGAATTTTGAGGTGATCACATTTAGCCAATTGCTATCATTCTTTCATTTTTACCATGTTACTAAATTTTATTTGCTAATGCTTTTAGTTATTAATATTGTATTAATATTCAAAAATGAGACTAGTCTATAACTTATTTTATGTTTTTTGGTGGTGATACGGTGGGATAAACAGTAGCTTCTGCAAAAATATCCAAATCTCTAGAATCTTTGAATACGTTATTTTACATGGGAAAAAGAGCTTTGCATAGTTATGCAAAGGTGGTTAAGGTTATTTTTCTTGAGATGGAGAGATAAACCTGGTTTAGCTGAGTGGGCCCAATCTAATCACACAAGCCTTTCAAGGCAGAGTCCCTTTCTTGACTAAATTCAGAGTGAGGTTGAAGAAAGTGGTTGGAGAGATTTAAAATATAAGAGAGATTTGACACAATTACTGGCTTTACATATAGAGGAAGGAAGCCACCAACCAAAGCATGCAGGTAGTAGGCAGTTTCTAGATGCTCAGCTGCCAGCTAGCAAGGAAATGGAAGCTTCAGCTCTATAACTACAGGAAATTGAATTCTGCCATCAACCCAAATGAGCAAGGAAATGGACTACCTCCTAAAACCTTTAAAAAGAAATAGCACTCTGCCAACATCTTGATTTACCCTGATTTTTAAGACTTCTGAGCAGAACAGTGAGATAATAAATTTATATTGTTTAAAGTCACTAAATCTGTGGTAATTTGTCATGGCAGTAATTAAGAACTAATACAGGAAGCTATCTCTGTTAGGTTTTGAAACAAAGGATTTGGATATTTTACTTCTTGTATCACTCTCTGCAACAGTTTAAAAAGTATCAGACATATGTTCTCTGATAATTTAAAATAATGTACTGGGATATTTTCTGGTATCTCTGGAATAAGCTTCTAGAGAGTGTTTTCAAAATTATTATTTTCTTTTCTATAATGTTTGAATCAATATTGTTACCTCATGTTTACAAAAAAAAATGAACTCCGTTAAGTTTTTTAAGTGTTCTTTGAGTTTAAAAAATCACTCTCATATTTATTTTAATTTCATCCTTACGTGTGATCATTTCCACTTTTCCCTCTTGATTTTTTCTTTTATTCTTGATTGGTATAGTTAGAGATTGATTTGACTATTTTATTGGTATATGAAAAGACTGAGTTCCTGATCTTTCAATCTATTTACTTCATTGCATTTCTAATTCAATATTTTCTGCTTTTATCTCTATTTACTTCCCTTTTTCAAAAGGCTTATTTGCCCCTCTTGAGTTAAATGCTTAATTCACTAACTTTCATATTAGTCTGTATATTTATATATGTTTGGTGCATAAAATTTTCCTCTGAATGTCACTTTAGCCATATGTCTTAACTTTGATATGAAGTACTTTTATTATCATTTTAAAGTACCGATTTGGTATTTTTTAGCTTTGAATTCTTCTGTAATTTAACAGTTATATAAAAGAGATGAACTCCAAGGGTTGATTTTTTTTTTTTTTTTTTTGCTTACTTCTATTTTCTTACTTATTTCTAGTTTTATTATATTTTGATGGTCATATTATATAGGCATTAAATGCAGATCTGTGCTTTGTTAAAATTATATATGTATGTATATAAATTCAGTCATTAACGATATTACTCTAATCCTCTGAAACCTACATTAGATTTTGTACGCTTTGTTTTTCATGGGCTTTCAGAGTTGAGTGAATTTTTCCTGTAATCCCGCACCTTTGAGAGGCGGAGGTGAGTGGATTGCCTGAGCCCGAGGGTTCGCGACCCGCCGGGGCTACTTGGTGAGGCTTCATCTCTACAATAAATCAAAAAATCAGCCGGGCGTGGTAGCGCGCGCCTGTAGTTCCAGCTACTTGGAAGACTGAGACGGAGGGATCGCCGGAGCCCAGCGGGTCGAGGCTGCGGTGGCCGGGAGAGGCCACTGCACTCCGGTCTGGGCGACAGAGTGAGACTGGTTTTTTTCTTCTATTTCTTTCAGTGAGTGCTTTTATTTCTTTTGTTCCCTCATTACCTGGTCCATGAAATGGGGGATGACTTCTGGAATGGTGGATTAAAGAGCGCGATGGACCCTCTCCTCAGAGAAACAATTACAACTGGTTAAAATATTAAAATTTACTTTTAAAAAGTTATTTAAAATTTTTTTTTTTTTTTTTTTTTTGAGTTGGAGTCTCATTCGGTCGCCCAGACTGGAGTGCAGTGGCCACTGGGCTCCGCTCTCCTTCCGCCTCAGCCTTCGAGTAGCCAGAATTACAGGCATGCGCTACCACGCCCGGCTGATTTTTTGATTTATTGTAGAGATGAAAACCCGCGGGCTCAGGCAATCCACTCACCTCAGCTTCCCAAAGGCGCGGGATTAAAAGTTCTAAAAATTGTTCTAAGTGCATACAGCAAATTAAGACACAATTAGGAAAAACTGCGAAATTTTGAGAAGATGAAAAACTAACAGCAACCAAAACAGTAGGGAACTGGAATAATGATATACATAGAGATCAATGGGCTAGAATTTAAAGTACAGAAATAAAACCTCACATTTACATTGCCAAATGATTTCGACAAGGTTCCAGGGCAATTCCATGGAAAAAGAATGGTCACTCAACAAATAGTGCTGGAACTACTGGTTATCCACATGTGAAAAAAAATGAAATTGGAACCCTTTCTCACACCACAGTAAAAATTAACAGAAAATGAATCATAGCCCTAAATATAAAATCTAAAATGATAAAACTCTTAGAAGAAAATATAGGTGCACATCTTTGTGACCTTAGGTAGACAAAGTCTTCCTAGATACCAAAAGCATAAGCTACTCCCCCAAAAGATACATTGGACTCTATCAAAACTAAAAACTTCTGTGTTTCAAAGCATACCATCAAGGAAGTGAAAAGCAACCCACAGAATGGGAGAAATGATTTACAAATCATATGGCTTGATTTTCTTGCCCTCTTCAGAGAAAATCTCAAGGCTTCTGAAAGTCCTTTATAAACTTTCAAGAACACCCACAATAATTTCCAAAATTATCTAGTTTTATCCACTTTATTTGTTCTGTATGGATATTTCCAGAGAAATGAAATACTCCCCAGACAGACTACTAGTGTTTTACACCCCAGTGCTTCTCCAGCGTCGTCATGCAGACCAGGCTTCTTCTGTGCCTTCCTTGTGGTGTGGCCCCTTCTGTTTCTAGAGTGTGTGCGGTCTGTTTCTGGTTGCTGTCCTGTGGGACCTCTACAGTTTGACTCTTTCTCTACTCTTCATTGAGAAGTCAAAGAAACCTCAAAATCGAAAAGGAAGTCATCTTTTAAAGAAAGATGAAACATAAGACAGAAAGAGATGAATTCTACAGGAAGAGGAAAGAAAAGATAAAGGAAAGAAAAGAAAAAAAATGATGTGAGTTCATGTTACATCTTCAAGCTGCAAAATTTCAAGCAAACCTGTTAACTAGAAAAATGTATTTCTGATGTTTTCTGAAAGAACATGCCATACAAAGCAAGAGATCTTAATAAGAAATTCACATATGCATATGTGGACTTTGAGCCATGTCAAAAAGTAGTTTATTAATTTCCTTCAGCCAGTTGGTGGAGACTGTGGGACCAGATTCAACTGTCCTTGGCTTAGACAAAACTACCACCACAAGGAACAACAAAGCTAGCCTGTCTATTTTGTGTGTGAGATATTAAAACTGCTCTTTAAATTCCAACACCAAGCCAACCTGAATGTCCCTCCCCTACCCTAAAGAGAACAATCAGCCATTTCAAGCGCTAGGAATTTAGAAACTATCTTACCTGTATCCACAGGGAAAACTTCCACACCGCTGCGGCTTGAAACAATAATTACTGTGAAAAAAAATTACCTAGGAAGTCATTTCTTGCAGAAAAAGTATTTTGATACACGAATGCTCAGGATTTGGGTACACTGGTCCTAATCTCTCATTCATATGAAGAGGTCTTTCTGAGAGAATTACTTTTCAAAATAATATTACAAGAGGCCTGGTTAATGAATAAAGTGCTAAAGTTTAAATGACAGAAGACAGTGATTTTTAAAATCTCTTTCCTCCTTTGCATGTGATCCCTTGTTGCTCCTCAAGGGTAAACAAGGATTAGTACTAGCATATGACCGCTTTGCTCCTAGAGTCAGGATATTTACAGTTTTATCCCAGCTCATAAATGTTGACTTACATCTGTTTACACTTCCAGGATCTTGTGCCAAAGACAGTCATATCCTGGACTTGGTTTCCTTTTTTTTTTCCTCAAAAATGAGACATTAAAATACAATATTGGCTCTTTGCTCCTTTCTGAGAATGATAAGGGGTGGTTTTAAAAATGAAGTTTCATTAAATAAAAACATAAGTAGTCTGATATGAAGACTTTCCTTCTTTCCATTTTTTCCCTCTCCTTCCCAAATTTCCCCTTTACCTCCTTCCTTCCTTCCTTCCTCGGCTATTTATAGCAATCCAGAGGGTAGCTAACATTATTTGAGCCAAGTGCTATATATAGACACTTTAAAAACAGTTTCATTATTGGTCCATAACATGTCCAGGGGACGTTATTATTCTAGCCATGTTTGCATCAGGATATAGACTCAGAGTTTAGGTAACTTGCCCAAGTCCCTTTGGCAGTGCTGAGATTCGAACAGTCTGTCTGACCTCACTTTGTTCTACATTTGTCCCATTTCCAAATCAACATTTTTTTGAGTTGGAATCTCACTCCGTCACCCAGGCTGGAGTTCAGTGGCATGCTCAGAGGCCACCGCAGCCTCAACCTACTGGGCTCCAGCGATCCTTCCACCTCAGCCTTCCAAGTAACTGGAACTACAGGCATGTGCTACCACGCCCAGCTTATTTATTTATTTATTCATTTATTTATTTATTTATTTTAGAGACAAGGTCTCACCAAGTTGCCCAAGCTGGTCTTGAACCCCTGTGCTCAGGCAATTTTCTTGCCTTGGCTTCCCAAAGTGCTGAGATTATAGACTTGAGCCACCGCGCCCAGTCCCAAATCATTATTTGC
Source organism: Carlito syrichta (assembly GCF_000164805.1). NCBI lineage: Eukaryota > Metazoa > Chordata > Mammalia > Primates > Tarsiidae > Carlito > Carlito syrichta. The sequence continues at coordinate 1,099,815 of NW_007260597.1, forward strand.
AACACATCCTAGACTCTCCTTATCACACACTGTATTCCAAAATGAAAAAAAGAAAAAATAATAATAATTAGGACATTGCTTATACACTACCTTAACTTAGGAGTGTTGTCTTATTGTATGTATGAGAAAGATTTTCTTCCTTATCTATGCAATAAATCCCTTGAGAATAGAGATTATGCCTTAAACATTTTAGTGCTGATTACCACACCTTGCAGAGGTCTTTACACATAGTGGGATCTTATCAGGCAACTGATAAGATCCACTATGTTAAGATGGTAGATATGAAAATACGAAATTATTTCACATTCTCCTGACAAACCATGAGAATGTTAATAAATTATCTTAATAAAAATAAAATACACAGAAACAAAAACAAGAGGAGAACATAGCAATAAAATACACAGGTTTAGAAAGTGGAAAGCAGATAAACGAACAGTGACTACTTTAGCAGACAAGTGAAGGCTGAATCCAAAGCTGGCAAAGAAGTGAGTTGAGAGCCACACCAGTTCATACCACATACTCTTTTTAAAAAGCAGATCTCTGGGAAGTATGGATGAAACAGAGTGGAGAAGGGAATAGGATTAATGAATAAAATGAGGAGAAAAAAGTGGGTAAAATCTGTTTGAGAAGCAGATGAATACCTGCATTTCCTCTCTACTTCATCCCTGGGAGATAGCAATTTTCCCATTCTAGCAAAATACTAGAGATTTGTCACTTAGAGATGTTAAAACAGAGGGTAACAAAAATTCAACTGAGAGCAATAGGTAGATCCCAAGCAAGAAGATTAAGCAGCCACATGGCCAGCATATACTAAAATGTTGAATGCTGAGAACCCCAATCTCTTCCTGCACTGAACTCTAGGAAAATTAGCAGCCATAACCCTGCGAATAATAGACTATTGAATCTGAACCGCTCAGGAAGAACAATTTAAAGATTCTTATGTTGGACCCACTCACCACCATATAATAAAGCTCAATGTTGAAATGCCCCACTCATATTGCTCAAAACCTCCAACCAGCTTTCTAAGTTCTAAATCTTATCTTAGAACAGATCCCAAAGATTTCAGATATTTGAGGAGAACTTCTAAAATTGACACTAGATACCAGAGCAATAAACAAACAAACAAAACAGAAAAAAAAAAAATAAAGTAGTGTGGAGGAAACAGACAACATAGAAAAAAATTAAAATGTTTTTAAAAATAAATGAGGATATTGTATTCATGAAACAAGAAGAGAATCATTTCAAAAAAGAACATTCTGAACACCAAAAAAGCACATATAGACAATTATTCTTGAATGATATGTTATCTGGATGTCCAGTTCCTGGACCGTCCTATGGTTCTGCCTGGGTGAGTATTACATCTCCCAAACCGCTCCTTATTTCATCCACTGCTCCACACTGAGCTCTTCTAAACTTAGGAAAAATAAAAGCAGATTCCTTACTCAAAATTTTCCTGCACCTTATATTCTCCAGGAAGCCTTAACCTAACAGTGGCAATATTGCCTTTCCTTGAACATGGATAGACTTGTATTTGCAAGTCAACTTTCCAAAATGAAGCATATTATATTTAGGAATTCATATGTAAGTGGTAAAACTATTTGGTCAACCCAACTCAGGCAGCACTTACCTCAAATTGGTTGCATGAGAGACACATGAATAAGAAGAAGTACAAGGGACTTTTAAGTATGAGTAATATTCTATTTCTTCACCAGGTGATGTAGACCTGTGTCTGTTTTATTATTCTTTAAACTACATGAATGCTTTGTGTAGTCTCTGTATGTACAACACATTTCACAACTTAAAAAGTGAAAAAGTGAAGAGGAGAAATACTAGAGGTAGGAAAATTAGAAGTCTTTCCAAATGCAGTTTTATAACTTTAAATAATGATCATTTTAAGCCTCCATTCTCTAAAGTGGAGTTAGGGCCTACTTTTCAAAAGCAATGTGATAATAATTAGCTCAGACCATGTTGCCCAGTAGGTTCCTAAAAAATGTTACCTGAATTTGCTTTCAGAAGTTATTGGGTTTTGGTTTATCCCATTGCTAATATCAATTTGTTGAATCTAATGGCATTGTGCATTTTTGTTTTAATTTATTTGTTTGTTTAAAATAATAAGAAGAAATGCATAATGTTCGTCATTATTTTTTATAAGTTTTCTTTTCCCCCCAGTGTTATATTTAAAGCACCTAGGAAAGTGCCTGACTTAGAACACATTGTAAAAAAAAAAAAAAAATCCTGAATAAGTAAATTAATCAATATTCAATTTTTAATACATTAGCATAGCACATACTTATAAGTACTGAAAGGACGTTGGACTTACAGGAACAACATCAAATCAACTTTAGTTCCTTGTTTTTATTTTTATTTTTTGTCTGTTTACTTTGCTCATTTTTGTTTGTTTTTAGTTTTAGTTTTTTTCTCTTTCTTTCTGTTTTTGAACTGTTTTGAACATTACTTTTGAACTGAGGCTAATGCTCTGAGTTTAGAAAATGAAAAACTTTGTTTTTTAATACATACTTGTAAGTACTTAAAAAATAATTATGAACCAAATGATTTTATTTTTATAAAATGATCAGACACTAATAGCATTACCATGAAAGCAGTATTATATGCTTTCTAAAATATACCTCTTTGGCATCACACTTCTAGACTTAAAAGATTATTGTAAGACTGTAGTAACCAAGACAGCATCAAATTGGTACAGGGATCAACACAAATACCAATGAAACAGGATGGAGAATCCAGAAATAAAACCACAGTTCCTCAACCAACTCATTTTCAACAAAGTCTTTGATAACAAACACTGGGGAAAGAAATTCATATTTAGCAAATGATGCTGGGAAAACTAGCTACACATGCAGAATAATGAAACTGAACTCCTAACTATCACCATATACAGTGTTCTCACCACAACAAAATTATAAACTGGTGAGGTGATGGATAAGTTAATTAACCTGATTGACTCTCCACATTGTACCCCATAATATATACAATTATCATTTGCCAAAAAAAAGAAAACTGACATTAAAAAAGAAATATACCTCCTCTTGGATGTTTATTCATATGTACTTTATAACATGAATTTTGGCAGACATTAGCAGGAAGTGGTGGCGGTAGCCTTCCCCGGGGCCTGAGACGGCCCTGAGACAGGAATACTGCACGTACAAGACCATCTGCTGCTTGCAGGACTCTCCTGAGAAGAGCCTGCAGAATCCAGCTGATTCTCATTGCCTGACACCAGGCCCACACTATCACCTGTTATAGTGGATCAGCTGGAGCCCCAGATCTGATCAGTGGAGAGAGAAGATCCAGGAAAGCCAGAGAGGTGCCCCATGTCTAGTGAGGAGATGCCAACCACAGCCATTTTCTCTGTCCCAGGACCAGGCAGAGACCTGCATTGCCCCGCCCACCTCCACCCACCCTACAACTTGGGGCCTAAGGTAATCTCATTAAACTGGGAGAGACAGAACCCCCTCCCCCATGCTGGATCAGACACAGACAGGTCAGATCTGAGTGGCAGATTTGACAGGCAGCAAGCTGAAATAGGCCTAGGGCATCTGACTGTGTTGAGAGCAGAGGGGTAGGGTTAGAGATCAGAACTGAAAGGACGTTGGACTTACAGGAACAACCTCAAATCAAGTTTGGTTCCTTGTTTTTATTTTTATTTTTTGTCTTTTTACTTTGCTCATTTTTGTTTGGTTTTTGTTTTAGTTTTTTTCTCTTTCTTTCTGTTTTTGATAATGTTTTCATGGTTACATTGTTTCTGTTATTTTACTGATTTTTTTCCTATTCTTTAGATTTCCTGTTTGTGTATGGGAAGAGAACATCAATAGACAGGGTTTTCTTGGACTGTGTGCTTGTATGATTATCTGTATGTTTTAGGTTTTTTTTTTTTCCACTCCTTTCTGTTTTTGTGTCTCTTTTCATTTGTTAGTTGGTACATCTGTCTGTTTTCCCTCTTACTCTTCTCTCTCTCCACCTTCCTCTGCCCCACTCCTTCCTTTTTCCATTTTTTTCCCTTTTCTTACCTAATTTGGCTTCCAGGGAGCAAACCTATACACCCTCACTGCATGGACAGATTATAAGGCAGGGGGAAGTGGGTTCCAGGGTGCCAATATAACTGTCAGTGGATACTGGGATCTGCAGATAGATTTTGAATCACAGCTCCTCCCTCAACTAAATCTCAAAACTACAAAAAGTACAACTCCCAACCCACAGTCCAGCTTCAGAATTGAACAAAGTCAGAGGATCCACATAAGGAAGAATAGGAGATTGAGCAAACAGAAGTAAAAGCAACCCTGCCATCACTGAACAACAGAATTTAAAAAGGGGAGAAAAAAGGTGGGAGGGAGGAAAATCTACACAAATGAAGAGAAACCAAAAGAAGAATATGGGTCTCGCACAGACCACTGGGAGTTCAGACACTGAGAAAACAAACTTCGGAATGCAAACAATGAAGACCCCAGACTACAAAAACAGATATCAACACATCAATAGAGAGAATAAAAAGAATTGAAGAGAGATAAAAGGAAAATAGGAAGGAGTTGATAACTGAGATAACAGCAGTGACGAATACTGTGAATGAAGTAAATAGCAAACTGATAAGCATGGAAAGCAGAATTAACCAAGCAGAAGAAAGAATCTCAGAGCTTGAGAACCAAAATATAGAACTAACCCAAACTGTCAAAAACATAGAAAAGAAGCGTAAAAAGACAGAACAAAACCTTCAAGAGATGAGCAATTATTTCAAGAGGCTGAACCTAAGATTAATTGGAATTTCTGAGGCAGATAAAGAGACAGAGACCACCCTGAAACAAACATTCTTTGAAATTATCCAAGAAAACTTCCCTCATCTTATTAGGGATGTGACCATTCAAACACAAGAGATTCAGAGAACCTCTGCAAGACAACAAATAAGAAGACCAACTCCTAGACACATAGTAATTCACCTAAACGAAGTAGGTATAAAAAAAAATCCTAAAGGCAGCACAAGAAAAAGATCAGACTACCTACCAGAGAAGACCAATTAGAATAGCAGCAGATTTATCTACAGATACACTTCAGGCTAGGAGAGCTTGGAGTCCAATCTTCAAAGTTCTCAAAGATAAACAATTTTAAACAAGAATAACCTACCCAGCTAAACCAAACTTCATCAGTGAGGGAGAATTAAAATCTTTCCCAGACATTCAATCCCTAAGAACTTAAGCTGCCTCTAGACCAGCTCTATAAGAAACACTTAAGACATTATTAAGCACAGAAGAAAGGGGGAAATAAATGACAACATTTTTCACAAGAATGCAGGTAAAAAAATTGAAAACACGCATGAATCAACCCAAAAATCAAAATAAAGACAACAAACAAACAGGAACAACAACAACTCTATGAGAAACTCATGACAGGGATAAACTCTCACATTTCAGTAATTAGCCTGAATGTGAATGGACTAAATGCACCACTGAAAAGACATAGAATGGCAAAATGGATAAAATATCATGAGGCAACAATATATTGTCTCCAAGAGATTCATCTCACCAGAAAAGACACTCACAGACTCAAAGAGGATGAGAAGCAAAATTTCAGGTAAACAGAACACAAAAGAAAGCAGGAGTTGCAATCTTAATATCAGACAAAATACCCTTTAAGCTATCAAAACTTTAAGAAGATACAGAAGGTCACTATTTAATGATAATATGTTCAATCCATCAATGCAAAATATCCATCCTAAACATATATGCACCCAACATATGAGCACCTACTTTCATAAAGCAGCTTCTAAGCAAACTTAAAAAAGATATTGACTCTAACACTATCATAGCTGGGACTTTAATACCCCACTCACAACTCTTGATAGATCATCAAGACAAAATATCAACAAGCAGATCTGGAACCTAAAGGTGACACTTGACCAAATGGACTTAATTGATACCTGCAGGACACTCTACCCAATGACCACAGAATATACTTTCTACTCATCATCACATGGAATGTACTCTAAGATCGACCACATCCTTGGCCATAAATAAAGCATAAACAAATTTCATAAGATTAAAATTCTGCCACTCAGACCACAGTGGAATAAAAATACATATCAACACCAACAAAATTCCCCCAAAACCCACAAAAACATGAACACTAAACAGTATGATGCTAAGCAATTCCAGAATCAACATGGAAATGAAAACAGAGATTAAAAGATACCTGGAAACAAATGAAAATGAAGAAACATCTTACCAAAACCTCTGAGATGCCATGAAAGTAGTAGTAAGAGGGGACTTCATATCTCTACAAACACAGATGAAGAAAATGGAAAGATCACAAATTAACAGCCTAATAAGACAGCTAAGGAAGCTGGAAAAGCAAGACCACCAAAACCCTAACTTCAGCAGAAGAATCCAGATCACCAAAATAAAAGCCCAAATCCAGGACATAGGAGACAAAAAGATAATACAAAAAAATTAACGAGACAAAAAACTGGTTCTTTGAAAGGATAAACAAGATTGATGGTCCCCTAGCTAGACTGACCAAGAAAAAGAGAGAAAAAGCCCAAATAAACTCAATCAGAGACACAAAAGATGAAGTCACAACTGACCTTGAAGAAATACAAAAGATTATCAGAGACTACTATGTACACTTGTATGGAAATAAACTTGAAAACCTAAAGGAAATGGAGGACTTTCTGACATCACACAACCTCCCAAGGTTGAGACAAGAAGAAATTGAGACCCTAAATAGATGAATAACAATTCAGGAAATTGACTATGTCATAAGAAAACTACCTACAAATAAAAGCCCTGGACCAGATGGTTTTCCAGCAGAATTCTACAAAACATACAAGGAGGAAATGATATCAATCCTATTGAAAGTATTCCAGGCTATTGAGAAAGATGGAACTCTCCCCAAATCATTTCATGAAGATAATATCACGTTAATACCCAAGCAAGGTAAAGATCCTACAATGAAAGAGGATTACCAGCCAATATCCTTGATGAACATAGATGCTAAAATTCTCAACAAGATCCTAGCAAACTGGATTCAATAATACATATCAAAAATCATCCACTATGACCAGGTAGGCTTCATCCCTGGAATACAAGGCTGATTCAACATTCGTAAGAACATAAACATAATTAAATACATCAACAGACGTAAAAACAAAAAATACATGATTATATCATTAAATGCAGAAAAAGCTTTTGATAAAATCCAGCACCACTTCTTGATAAAAACCCTTGAACATCTAGGCATAGATGGAACATACCTCAAAACAATAAGAGCCATCTACAAGAAATCCACAGCCAGCATACTGCTAAACAGACAGAAATTGAAACTATTTCCCCTGAAAACTGGAACAAGACAAGAATTCCCACTCTCACTGCCTCCTGTTCAACATAGTTTTGAAAGTTCTAGCTAGAGGAATCAGAGAAGACAAGGCATATAAGAATAAGAAAAGAGGAAATCAAGTTTCCCCTCTTTGCAGATGACATGATTGTATACCACAAAAATCTAAGAGAATCTGTCAAAAACCTCCTTGCACTAATGAAGGACTTTGGGAAAGATCAGGGTATAAAATAAATGTACAAAAGACAATTGTATTTCTATACACCAATAATAAAGAAACAGAAACCCAAATAAAAAGCACAATTCCATTCACAATAGCCACACACAAAAAAAATGAAATACCTTGGCATCTTCTTAACCAGAGACATGAAAGACCTTTACAATGAAAACTACAAATCACTGCTCAAAGAAATCAAAGATGACACAAACACTTGGAAAAATATTCCATGCTCATGGACTGGAAGAATCAACATTGTTAAGATGTCCATTCTACCTAAAGCAATTACAGGTTCAAGGCAATACCCATCAAATTACCAGCAACATTCTTCTCGAACCTAGAAACAACAACACAGGAATTCATATGGAAACATAAACGACCGCAAATAGCCAAAACAATCCTTAGCAAAAGAAACAAAGCAGGAGGTATCACACTTCCAGACTAAACTTTACTATAAGGCTACAATAATCAAAACAGCCTGGTATTGGTACAAGAACAGGCATATAGACCAATGGAATAGAATTGAGACTCCAGAAGCAAAACCTGAATTTCTCAACCAACTCATCTTCAACAAAACCTCCACCACCAAACGCTGGGGAGAGGAGAACCTTTTCAGTAAATGGTGCTGGGAAAACTGACTGACCATATGCAGAAGATTGAAACAGGACCCCTATCTATTCCCATACACAAAAATTAATGCTAAATGGATCAGAGACCTAAACATAAAACCTCAAACTATAAGAACTTTAGAAAATGCAAGAGACACTCTTAAGGAAATTGGAACTGGCAACCAATTCCTGATCAAAACCCCAAGTGGCCATGCCATAAGATCATAAGATAGGCAAATGGGACCTTATCAAATTGACAAACTTCTGCAAAGCCAAAGAAACCATCAAGAGAGCAGGGAGACAGCCCACAGACTGGGAAAAATTATTTGCCAAATCTATGTCTGACAAAGACCTAACATCTAGTATCTACAGGGAACTCAAATGTGCTTTAAAGAAAAAAACAAACAGCCCCATTACAAAGTGGGCAAGAGATATAATAGACACTTCTCAAAAGAAGACATATGAGCAGCCAACAGATACATGAAAAAATGTTCAGACTCACTAGTCATCAAAGAAATGCAAATTAAAACTATACTGAGATACCACCTAACTCCAATCAGAATGGCCATCATCAATAACTCAAAAAATAACAATGCTAGAGAGAATGTGGTGAAAAGGGAACACTTCTACACTGTTGGTAGGAGTGTAAACTAGTACAACCTCTGTAAAAATCAGTGTGACAATTCCTAAAAGATCTTAAATCAACCTTCATTTTGACCCAGCAATTCCCCTTTTGGGAATATACTCAGAGGAACTCAAATCACTCTATGAAAAAGTTACCTGCACACATATGTTTATCACAGTATTGTTCACAATAGCAAGAATGTGGAACCAACTGTGCTGCCCATCAAAAGAAGACTGGATAAAAAATAAATGTGGTACATATACACAATGGAATATTATGCAGCCATAAAGAACAAAATCTCAAACTTCATAGCAACCTGGATGGAATTAGGGTCTATAATACTGAGTGATCTTTCACAGAAACAAAGAGCTGAGTATCACGTGTTCTCACTCATAAGTGGACCTTGAACAACTATCGCAATACTATAAGAAAAGGATTGACAGTAGCGGAAAACTGCAGAGGGTGGAGGTGTAGGGGGATGGGGGAGATGGGATTGACAGTAGTGGGAAACTGCCTGGGAAATGGGGGCACACCTCATCAACAAGGGTACCTGCACAATGAAGATTTTATACCTAACCCTGAATTGTACTCCACAATTTTAAAATAAAATAAAAAATTTAAAAAATGGATTTTATGGTTGTATGTTTGACAATAGGTACTTTATGTCTGATCTTGAAATTTATGACACTTTATGTACTATAATTTACTTGCATAGCTCTAAGGTTCTGATTAGCTTATTTTTTTTCTCAGGATTAGACTGGTTTCACAAATTATGAAAACTCATAAGCCTGAAGAATCTATATTTTGAAAAGCTAAACTTGAATGAACAAATATAAACAAATGATCAATCTTACTAATTGCTCTACAATTTAGATGCTTATAAATAGTTTTGATGAGGCCGTTTACACAGTGTTATGATTGATAATAACCAAGGTATTGTGCTTACTGTTCAAAGTTCTTCCTTATTGGTTTGAAAGTACCCACAGAAATCGTAGACATTCCAGAAAGAGTAAAAGTAATATCCTAAGGATGATCAAGAATCTCTGGTCAAGATATTTAGAGGTGGGCATCTGAAGAGTTTATTTACTAAAGACGGACATAAAAGTGAGCTGCTTCAGAAATTTTATGTGCAGGTATTTTTTCTGTTATCTGGAGCTAATCACCAAGGAACCAGCGACTGCAAAAGCCATCAGATTCAATGGCAGATACATGAGGAAAATTGGCGGAAAGAGCCGGAAGACGTGCTTCTGTTTCCAAGCAGTCCTGAGAATTTCATTATCAGAGCATATCTGTTACTGTTAAGATGTTAAGAGGGAGATTATCATTTGCAAACTAAGAGCTTTCTGTGTTGCCCCACAATAATTGATTTTCTTTTTCATTAAAATTCCGATACCTGGCACTCCAAAAAAGGTAAAAGGTCTTTGTGAAGCATTATTAACAGATAATATATAAACACACAAAAAAACCAATGCTAACTTCATATATTCATATATATATAAAATAATGACAATTCAATAGATCTTGGCTCTCCAAGTATGGCTAAAAGATGCTACATTTAGGCAGCATTGCCAGGTTATACAAGGGAACCTATTAAAAGAAGTAGCTCCTTACAAGTATCTCACTGTATATAAAAGAAAGGAACGAGCAAGATATGTTCAATAAAAGCACCATTTTGCAGAGTACACTATAAATCAACCTCTGAGACTCTGATTACATTCCAAAATGTATGTGAAATTTTGGAACTGAAACTCAAATAGTGCCAAATGTATTAAAATTTGTTTGAATCTGAATTCCTATGAAAGTCCTTTAACACCCTACAGTAAAGCTATACACTTCAAAGTAATACAGTGCTATAGATCTGTTTGCACACTGGCAGAACTGAGTGGTTAGTAAAAACGATTTCAGGAGTATAAGAAGCCATGTTTGGTAACTGAGATTCTACCATAAAAGTCAATGTTATAAAAGTGTTGCATAGGAAATACTCTCAATTTGTGGAAGGAAGAACAGAGCAGGAAAAGACAAGCAATGAGTAATTTTTTTTTTTCGATTTTAAGGATCTTTTCCCCTCCCATAAAATGTTCCTAAATCTTTTGCATCTGTCTATGTTTTAATTGTAGTAAATTTTGGCAGAAGAATTGGAAATTGATGCATCTAATGTACAGTGGTTTTGTTTTTAGGGAGGTGTTTGCTCACCATTGTGATCTTTTTTAAGAGTTGGTTTCTTGCATGAATATTTAATTAAATTGAACATCCCCAAGTTCCATAAACTTAACTAAATTATATAAGTTTGTGCTAGCTATATACATTAATGTAATGATCTTTCATTATGCTCTGAAGGGAACACTACAACTTCCAGGTGGTTCAACACTTAAACAACTTCAAGAACCACTAAACTATAAAAATGCCACTTCTTTACATTAAGACTTTTGACCCAATTAAAAAGCACACATCTCGGGAACTATTATTATTCCTAGTGCCAGTCATTTACAACTGAATGGATTTATGAATTACCTTTCTATTACTTCCTAGCACCCTGTTTATTTTATAACATTTTCCACTAAATACAGATAGTTATTATTACTTAAACATTTTTTTTCTTCTCTTTCTCCCACATTAGACAGTAAGTTCTCAATTATATTTCCAGGCCCAGCAAGTCACAAAGTGAGACCTCAGTAAATATTTGTTGATTGATTAAGTTTATTTGATAGAGGTAATTGTGTGCCAACTTCTAGTCTGTTTGTTTTCTTTTTTAAATGAATTGATCCATTCCTTGACAAATTGACTAAGTAGCTACATGATGAAACAAATTCAGTCTAGGGATGACCTGAGCATGAATGAATATCAGAACCACAATGCTACTAATTATGAACACTTGCTGCAAGGCGCTGGTGATTCCCTAAATCCAAGGCAGATGTACAGAAAAACAATAAACACTTTGAAATTCATGGCCATTCAGACATCAGAGGAGAAAGCAAACTATGCGTAAAGGGAAAGTAAGTAAATCCTTCTCATAATAATTGCTGATTTCACTTGGTAACAGACTCTGTAACACAAAGGCGGCCTTTAAAGAGATAATTTTTTCTTTTCTTTTTAACTCCAGTTTCAGTAATATCAATATTTTGTAGCTTATAGAGATAATATAAATCCTACCATTCATGTACTAGAATTACTTTCTTTCACTTCACAACACTAAATTACATCCTGATTTACTTTTTAAGGACATCATATTCCCACCTTTTTGCCAAAGAGTTAGTATCACAAGAAGCTATTAAGGGCAGCTCTGTTTGGTTTTAATGGATCATTAAGACCAACTGTTTGATGTGTTGGTATCTATACCCCCTGGATGCTTCAATGTGGCTAATTCTACTGTCAGCAAGCTTTTTTCTTCTGCATTTAATTCTAGGTACAAAGCCTCCTGTGATTTTGACAGAAGCTACTTTTTGGTCCCATGTGAAAATCCATATGACTTCTTTTTTCTTCTTCTTTTTTTTTTTAAATCTAGATGAGTGGTATGGACAGATGTTGCCCCTGTCCATTCCCACCCTCCAAACACACTATACTGTGTTGGAATCATGGCTTGGTTAACAGCATGCCTGGGGTAGCCATACTGTTATGGCCCTCAAACCAAGACCCTAAGAACAGCTTGGTGCATTAGCTTTTCCCAATGTACTCGATGAGTAGGTTGTTTCCCAGGCAACCACTGTATCCTTCAACTTTGAAAGTTAAAAATCCAGTCAGATTTTGAGGAACCAGGACATGGAGCTATCCCCAAAAGTTCAACGCTTGCTAATGGAAACCCTACATGATAGCAGATTCGCCGCTTCACATAGTTTGCCTATGGAAACATATGAAGCCTCTTCATTTCACATGCTATCCTTCCCTCTGTTTTCTGTCACAATCTTGTCTTAAGCTCCTTCAATTTTTCTTCATGTTCACTTTTGAAATAGATTTTGTTCTGAGGCGATTTGCAGTATACAGCACTTCCTCGAGGGTTTTTTGTTTGTTTCTTTGTATTCCTTTTCCTTCTTCTCATCTTAGACTCTCAGATCTTGTCAGCTTGTCTCATAACTCATTATTAGAGTTCACCTCTTCTGCTCCCTTTCACAATTTATATCTTCTATATCCATGCTCTTTTAACTTTCTTCACCCTGAGAAATCCTAAAGTACCTTCTTTCTGTTCCTTGTAAGGTCCTTTGGTTAAAAGAACTGAAGGAGAAGCATGGAGATGCTAATTGCTTAGGGCATTTACTACCCTCCACCACCTGGCTTTCATTTCTTCTACAGAGAGCCACTCCTCCTCCATTCACGGCCATACCTGTAGGATGAGGATAATCATAGCCTGTGATACAGAGTTAAATGATTTCAAAAATACTTTCCAGGGTAGGAAAAGAATAAGCGCTCAATTGATAATGCTTTCCTATATCCATGGTGTAAATACTCCTGTCAAGGCGATTTCAGGCTGGAGAAGCCACTAAATATAGAAATGGGAAGAGATTTGCAGTCATACACCATTTAATAATATCTCCACCAGACAAATACCCTAGCCATAAACAGCCTAATGAGCATCTTGAGTTAGCAAATGCATCAGGAGTCAGCAAATATTCTTCTGTTAGGGACCAGAGAGTAAATATTTTGGACTTTGCAGGCCGTAAGGCCTTAGTCACAATTACTCCACTCTACTGTTGTATATAAAAGCAGATATAGTTAATACATAAATTAATGGACATGGCTGTGTTCCAATAAAACTTTACTTACAAAAGTAGGCAACAGGCTGGATTTAGTCTAAAGTTCAGTTTCCTGAGTCTGGCATTGGTAATAGTGAAATATAGTAAAATCATTAAACTGTGATGAGTTTTTAGTATTTATTAGTTGTGTTTTTAATATAATTTATTTAATTTAATATTCAATATATCTGTGTTGAACAACCAGCTTGCAAAATTCCTGATAATTTAACAGTAAACCCTTGTAAGCCCATACAAACCAGCTCCAGCTCAACACTGAATCTATTCTTGCTCCAGGGGTAGTCACTGACAGACTGAGACCAATCAACATATCCAAAATCTCTGAAGATTTTTATTGGTTCATAAGATAGAAAAGTGACCCAATGCAGAGATTCAGAGAGATATTTATGCTTAGTGCAGCTTCTAGAAAATAATAATTGCCCCTGCCCATTCCATCTCTCCAGGCACACTATACTGTACTGGAATTATGGCCTGGTTAACAGCATGCCTGGGATAACCATGCTGAAAGGCCCTCAAACCAAGGCCCTTATGAAGAGCTTGGTGGATTAGCTTTTTCCAATGTACTCGATGAGTAGGGTATTTCCCAGGCAACCCCTGTATCCTTCAAATTGAAGTAAAAAATCCAATCAGATTTTTACTTCAAAAGTAACTAACAGCAATTAGACAACCAAGAGTTGCTCATATTCTTCAAGAGAAATTTTGTTTAATATGTAAGTACGAATAACCAGTTACCTCCATGAGGGAAAAGCCTGAATACTTCTGAAGGGCATCCACTGTGTGAAGCCTGAGGACTAAATTACTTCCATAGAGGAAGAAAAAGAGGCAGAAAGAAAAAAATGCTTCCCTAGTGACATAATTCAAGTGATTGAATTAGGTCTTACCTGAAACCAGGACCACTTTCCATTTTTGAATTAAGTACCATTTATTGTTTATGCCGGTTTGTTAGGACTCATTGTCACTTGTAACCAAAAGATTGTCAGTGAGGCATCTGTCCATTCCACGTTCTGCAACTTTCTTTCTCCATTACTCCAGGTTGCAAGTAAATATTACTCCCAATAAAGGAAAACTTGGTGCAATTCAAATGTAAGTACTTTATGTATATCCTAACTATTTATCTTTTTCTCATTAGTTTGTGGTTTTGTGGGCACATTATTTTCCTCTTGAATGATGTGGTATAAGAATGTGTGGTGTGACTGGCTATTCATAGATCAGTAGTGCTCTAACCTAACAATTTATCCAAATCATCTAGATTTTTAAAAAAATACAGAGACATTGAATTGCTAGTTCTAGGGATTCTTCTTCCGTAGGTCTGAGGGGGAGTGTGGGCATGAAAATTCCTGATTTTTATGAGCAAGTGAGCCTGATGTTCTTTTCAGTTGAAAGCCCCTGTCAGTTCCTAGCATTGTGCTTTCATTTCACTGCTTGTTTTAGAAAATCCAGAACATATAAAGAGGAAATAATTCACTGGAAAAAATGGTTCTTATGAGCTCTATATAAAGTCAAGCATATTATGAGGAAAATGTATTAAGTAAATTTATACATGTTTCTATCCATTTTTTCCCACAATTATTAGTTGATGCCTGCTATCTGCCAGGAAAATTGAAATGGGTAACTTTTGGATATAGGAGGTATAGGACAGGTAAAGATAGACAAGGTCCCTGCCCTCATAGGGGTAATAGTCTAATGTTGGAAGCAGATATTAAAGAAGTAAACTTCTTAATAGATAGTTATAGAGTGATAGGTGCTGTGATGAAATAATTATGGTTATAGGAGGGGACATTACCAGCAGTGTCTGGAGTGAGGTCCCATGCCCTTGCACAACTCTGAGAATGCATGCTTTCTTTGGATGAGATGGCCATTCAAAACACTAATGGAAGAAGGCTAGATATTTATTCATGCATTCAGCAAATAGTGATGGATTGCCCACTCCGTGCTGTGTGGGACATGGTGAAGTCAATTCCTTTATAAAAGACACAGGGCTTTCTGAGAATAGAAATGGAACTAGTAAGCTAGTGGATAAAGTCCTTTATTCTCTTTGACTAGGTTATAAAGGCAAAGAGGTATGACATTCAAAAGGTACAAGAGATGAACAGTGGTAAGTCAATATATTTCTCCTGTCCCCACCAGCAACTTAGTTCCCTCCTGTTACCTATTTATAATATATTCTTCAAGAGAGGCTTCAGACACATGAGGGGGGAGCCAAAAAACCCAGAATTTATTCATAAACAATTGTGTATTCTTACAGGTTTAAACTCCAGTCGTCTCCAAAGTACTCTCAGTTTGATGCAATATACCTATTAAGATGCTTTTTCCACGACTCAAAATAGTTTTTGAACCCATCAATTTTAATGCCTTTTAGTACTTCTGTCATTTTTTGTTACACTTCTTCCTCATGGGCAAAATGTTTCTCTTTGAGGATGTTTTTCATCTGGAGAAACAACAAAAAAAGTCACTTGGGGTGAGATTGGGCGAATAGGGAGATTGGGGCCCGGGGTAATGCCATTTTTGGTCAAAAACTGCTGAGCACTCAGCAGGTGTGGCTGGTGTGCTCATAAATCACCCATCATAAAATAGGCCAAAGCGTTGCAAGAATCTCCAAAAAAAAAGTTCAGTGAAGTCAAACTCTGCCTCTTACAACGCTAGTTTGTACACTGATGCAGATAGGTTCCTGGAACACTTACCTAGCAGGGGAATCCTGTACTCGAAGGGGCCCACTCTCAAAAAATAATGCCAGGTTTTTTGTCCCCCCTTGTGTGTGTACTGTTTATGTCTGGTGGAGGGGGTGGGGTGTTTCATAAATGGAAGTATACTGTACATTCTGTTCTGTAGCTTGCTTTCTTTTAATTCAGTAACAGATATATTGGGTATTTTCTCATATTATTAACATATAACTGGACTTTTTCATTGTTATACTTATCTTTAATTTGACTACACCATAAATTATTTAATGAGTTCCATATTGGAAGATGGGCAGGTTGTTTTCAAACTTATGCTTTTATGATTTCTGCAAGAAATTCCTACATAGTCATCTGTAACACATTTGTGACTTTCTGGAAAATAAATTCTTAGAACTGGAATTGCTGGGCCAAAGACTTTAAACATTTGCAATCTCTTAAGATACCTCTAAGTTGTCCTCAATACCAATTGTGCAAATTCACATTCTCACCAAAACCTCATGAGATTATCTCTGCCTACATACTCTCCAGTTTACTTGGTGATGAGACAATTCTTTAATTTTTATTTGTATATTTTCCTATGAGTGAAATTGCTTTATTTTTAAAAATATGTTTAAATGCCATTATTTCCTTGTCTGTAAGTCACCTCTTCGTGTCTCTTGCAAATATTTTTCTATTGGGGATGCTGCATTTTTCTTTTTATTTGCAATTGTTACTTTTATATTAAGGAAAATTGAAAATTTTAAAATAATTTCTATTGCAAATAATGTTTATAAACTATTGTCTTTTGACTTCATTCATAATTTTCCCCAAATAAAATATTATTATTACTTGATAGATAAATGTAACCAATTTTTTTGTACTAAATATTCCTCCATGTTTTATTTTAGAACATTTGTACATCTTTTTTATGTTTAATATTTTTATTCTTCTGAAATTTATTTTGTTATAGAGAACAACTGAGTGATGCAACAATTATTTCCAGGAAAGATATCCATTTCCCCTTGCTGACATGCTATACCCACTTTATCAAATACTAATGCCAACCTACCAGCGATGTTTGGGTCTAATTCTGGACTGTGTTTTCTGATGACCTAAGACAGTTTTGAGAGAGATCCAAAAGGTCCAGCATAATTGGCAGCAGAACTTGATGAATTACCAGAGCAAAGGGGCTAGTTATTATATACTGAGAATACCAAGTACCAAAGATGGTGAACCACTGAAAGAAGGGAAAAATACATCAGAATAGTAATTGGGGGTAAGGGCGAGGTTGGTATCTGTAAATAGCCTGCCCTACCACACAGTTTTTTTTCTAAGACTTGATGTAAGTTTTACTTTTTTCTGTTTTTTGGTTTTATGTAGGCATAAGTAACCTAAAAGCATAAACTGTGTTAAGTATAACTGTGGTGACGTCAACATCTTTAGCATCCACCCTGAATAACACCAGATCCAAGTTTATGACTGGAGGATGTCAGACCTCCCACTTTTTAATTCCTTTCTGAGTCTTATCTCCATAAACCTTATTCAGGGCGGTCTTTAGGGCTGTCTGTCATACTCAAGAAATCTACTCATGTTCTTCCACTCCAGGGAAGCTAGTTGGCTGGAGGGTTTGAGGGGAGCCACGGGAACATGTAAACAGAACTCACACAGATTTCTGGCCACACTGCATTCTCAGCCAGCTGAAGCTATTCTCCTACTGCTGCACAGTTCCCAAGGGCTGCCTCTGGGCACTCTAACAGAAATGAGTAAAATCCCCTTCTTCCCACTCTTTATTGGCCCTGATCATTTGGATCCTGAAATCTCACAAAGACCTCACTGAATGTGTCCACTAGAGCTTCTTCTGGTTCAACATATCCATTAGGAGGACAAAGAAACAAGAGCTAAGCAGTTTACAGTATTTTTCATATTATCATTTCTGCCTTCCTCTGAACTAGTTTTTTTTTAAAAAGCAAAATCCAAGCAAACAAAACAATATTTTTAAATGCTTTTTCTTCTGCTTACTCCAAAATACCTGGAAAAAAAAAAACAACCCCAAAACAAAGCTTACATTGCAACCTATAGAAATACAATGCATACTTGGGGGCAGGGCAGTGCTGAGTATTAGGCATTAATTAAGTCTGATGTCCAGGCATATGGAGAGATGATGTTAGGTGGTGTGAGCTATAGTTGTTCTGTGTTCTTGACTTTGTCACAGAAAAAAGTTTCAGAGCGAATTCAAAGTATAGTTTAAGACAGAATTTACGCCGGGCTTGGTGGCTCAGCCTATAATCCCACTCTTTGGGAGGCTGAGGTGAGTGGACTGCCTGAGCCCACGGGTTCGAGACCCACCTGGGCAACTTGGCAAGACCTCATCTCTACAATAAATCAAAAAATTAGCCGGGCGTAGTAGCGCGTGCCTGTAGTTCCAGCTATTTGGAAGGCTGAGGTGGAAGGATCACTGGAGCCCAGCAGGTGGAGGCCGGGAGCGGCCACTGCACTCCAGTCTGGGTGACAGAGTGAGACTCAAACTCAAAGAAAAAAAAAAAGACAGAATTTACTAGAAAGAAAAAAAATTCTCAACAGAGAGCATGAGTACCTTAAGAGAAAGGGCACATGCTTGCCTTTGACAAGAAGGTTTATATAATTTTACAACAATAAATAAGCAAACTATGGGCTAAGAATGGAAGGCTGTAGGTATCTGGTCACAAGTTTTGATTACCGTCTCTCAACCTTTTGAGGTCACAAGGACCTTCTAAATAATGAAAGTTACTGTCTAATTAGATTTGGAATTTTTTTAGACCATCATGTCTGTGTTTTGGGTAATTCTTTCTTTTTTTTCCTTTTTTTTTTACTGTACTGGTAAGTCATTCCAACCCACAAGGTAGTCAGGTCTAATATGCCTGGCCAGTCAGGTGGAGGACATGTACTAATAAGAAAGGCACTGGAATACTTAACCACTGTTTCTCAGCTATCTAAATTAGACCTAGATAACTTGCCTACCTACATCTAAACTATGTACTATGCTTACTATACATATCCCAGAACCAGGGTTTGTCCAGTCAGGACAAAATGTGCAGCAAATGTAATGGTGGCATTGTTCACAGAGTGCTACCTTTTAAGTTTTTCACAGCTGGAGTAATAATTTTAAGCTGCTATAATTTAACTATGCCTGCAAGCACACAAAATCAATGCTCTATCTACAGAAAGTGGCCAAATACTCATTTAGATTTCCTCTCTCAAATAAGAATATAATTTGTCTGGTTTTCTTTCTCTAGAAATTACACATATAAAGGATATTTTTATTTTAAATCATCAACTTTATAAACAATAGTAAAGCCTACATAAGCAACAGGATCGATAGTATTTTCCATGAAATGGCAGCTCTTCTTCCCCACTTTCTGTATTTTATACTTACAGTGAAATCATTAATGCTGTAGCTGAATTAACAGGAAAAGGACATTAGTTCCATCTTTTAGGAGAATCTATTCTATTTCCTTTGCTTTTACCATGGGATAAATATCCATAACATAATCCACAAGCAGTTCAGCAATGATAGACAACAAATAAGGACAGAAATAAGAGCAGCAGAAAAGTTTACTCTTTCTATTTCTCTTATGTATTTATTCCATTGCCAACCCACATATTGCATTCTTAGGACTGTTTATCAAGGAGACTAGGGAAAAGATAGAAAATACCTTATCTGCCCAAACAAATAAACTATTGAGAATAAATAAAGCATTGAATTTCCAAAACAGTCAAGTGAGTTTTCTGGGTCTTATTTATTTTGGCATCCCTGTAGCATTCTTTCGTCTGGCTATAAATCCTTATATTAGGTTAGGGCTTTCTGTGTCTAGGGTGTGAGTCTGTTTAAGATATAAAAGGAATGAACAACCTACCAACCAGGAGCATGAGTAAAATTATACTGTGAATAGGAAGACAGAACAGTGGCAGGGCACATAGATAAGGACACGAAAAGGGTATCCTTATCCAATATAGGGCTAAGGAAAGGCCAATAATTTGACATACCCTGCTCAAAAATATGTTTTGTTCTCTTACAGAAATCCTTCTGCCTTATAAATATGCAGGAGAAGGAAGTCACTTAGACTTCATTCTCTATTCTCCTTTGGTTACTTTGATTGCTAAAAAAGACTCAACTGTGCTCCTCCAGGGATAGCAGAGGAGGACAGACTGAGGTAGAACCTGAAACTTAGTATCAGGAACACAGAAAGCTCAGTGTTTCCTACTAACAACCTAGCTTATATTTATTGCTGGTGAAAGTAAACTCCAGAACTTTAGAAAGTCACAATACGTAAACACTGTAGACTAAAGTCTCAAGAGAGGCCAATCTTGACTTTATAGTCTGCAAATATCCCTTCTCCGTCTCAGAATTTTTCCATTCTGATATTTGCTCCTGGATACTTTCAACTCATACCTGATCCATGATGTCTTCTCAGTCTAGACTGCTTAGTCTTGGTCTCACTGTATAATCTGTCACATTATCTTGGTATTTTCTAGGTTAGGTTCTCAGAAGAAGAAAATATGTGGCTCCATGTCTTTCTCATGCCTTGGCATGAGTCTTCCTGTCTCTTCTGATACATATAAAGAGTCCCTGCCTTGTGAATGCTCCAAGACATCTATACGTTTTGACTATTCTCATTGGTTTTGTAAGGAACATATATTAAGTGCATGTCAACAGAGTGATTCAATGAAAGTCATTTGTTTAAAAATACCAACTGTAGTATAATAGGAACAAAAATATTAACATGTGAATACTCAGTATCTTCACCCACTTGGTTTCCAAGGAGGAGAGGCTATTATATATTTATTTAATATAAATTAGGAAAATATGTGATTCTTCTATTGAGTCAAAATTTGTCTCCCTTGAGACTTCAGCTTATTATTACTTTTGATTTCTAAGTCCCTAGCATTTACTCCTACCTATAATGATTAATATAGTTCTTATCCAGACAGGTAAGTACGCTTAAAAACACATATAAATGCAACCCTAAATGTAAGCCAACATTCTAGTCAATTAATGTTTCTGTGAAGTAGTATCATCAACTTTCCATTACCAAAAATGGTAGAGAATCTTTTAATTCATTCAACAGATATTTGTGAAATATCTGCTGTAACTATAATTATCTACTAATATAACTATTTTAAATGCTGGAAATACCAGTGAACCACACTGAAAAAGTCCCTACATTTATTTAGCTTCCAGTGTAAGAGAGAAAAACAGACAATAAGTATCTAATTTAAAACAGAGCAGTGTAAAAACAAAACCAAGTGAACTTAATTCTTTGACATGAATTACTGAAGAATAAACTGAATTACTGAAATATGACCCTGATTTGTAGTACTGAGATCTTTATTGAGCTCAGCACTTTTGAAAAGACATAAAATGATAGTTTTATATATTTCAATTATACAGTTCTGCAGGCTCACAGTTGTAATGAGAATGTTGCTGTCAGTGATATTAATGACAGAAATGAATATCAGTGACTCTGGACTTGCAAATAAATTCATTTTAACTATTGTTCATGAGCTCGTGTGCAGTCTGAGTCATCTTTGTGTATTCTCTATGGAGTTAATTGTCCTATACATATCATCCTAATCTGGGAATGAGTGGGTTAAAGGATTGTGGCTGGAGTAGAAATTAAAGGAGGGAGGAAATGAGGAGAAAAGGAAGTAGGGGGAAAAGTGATGAATTTCTGATGCAAGATTGAAGTTTTAGAATAATGAGGATTTTGATGTGAAGGCTATAGAAAAGAATTTTGTTGTAGTTGTTGAGTCAGAATCTCACTCTATTGTCCTGGCTAAAGTGCACTGCAGTGGCAATATCAGGGCTCACCACAGTCTCAACCTCCTAGGCTCAGGAAATCCTTCTACCTCAGCCTTCAGAGTAAATAGGACTATAGGCACAGGTCACCATGCCTGGCTAATTTTGTATTTTTTACTTTCTGATAGAGTTGAGGTCTAACTATTTGCTTTGGCTGGTCTTGATCTCCTGGGCTCAATCAATCCTCCCACTTCAACCTCCAAAAATGCTGGGATTACAGGCATGAGCCACCATGCCCAGCTAGAATTTTAAAGTCTCAATCAAAATGGTGAGTCTAGGTCCCTGAAATATAGCAAGAAGGTACTGATGTTGTTGTGTTCAGCTCAAGAGGGAAGGTACTATTTTACTTCATTGAGACAGAGGAAGAGTCAGGCATTAGTCTTTGGGGTTTTTTTTGTTGTTGTTTGTTTGTTTTTTGAGTTGGAATCTCACTCTGTCGCCCAGACTGGAGTGCAGTGGCCTCTCCCGGCCACCGCAGCCTCAACCCGCTGCGCTTCAGCCATCCTTCCGCCTCAGCCTTCCAAGCAGCTGGAACTACAGGCGCGTGCTACCACACCCGGCTCTTTTTTTTGATTTATTGTAGAGATGAGGTCTCACCAAGTTGCCCAGGTGGGTCTCGAACCTGCGGGCTCAGGCAATCCACTCACCTCAGCCTCCCAAGCTGCGGATTTACAGGCTGAGCCATCGAGCCCGGCTAGGTATTAGTCTTTGTATTAGTGTTCTTAGGCTGCCATAACAAAGTACCTCAGACTAGGTGGCTTTAACCATAGAAATTTATTTTCTCACAGTTCTGGAGGTTAGAAATCCAAGATCAAGGAGTCAGTACAGTTGGTTCCTTTGAGGGCTGTGGGGGAAGGATCTATTGAAGACCTCTCTTCTTCTTGTGTTGCTGGTCATATTTTCCCTGTCTTTACATTGTCTTCCCTCTGTCATTCACAGACATGTATCTGCATCCAAATTTCCTCTTCTCATAAGTCATATTGAGTGAAAGTCCTCTCATATGAATTTTTTTGGGAGATACAATTTAGCTCATAACAGTCCTCATATCAAATATCTAGGCAGCAAGCCTGGTCCTGTCTGCAATTCATTTTCAACATTGCGATAGGCCGAGTTTGGTAGCTCAGCCTGTAATCTCAGCAGTTTGGTAGGCCAAGGCAAGTGGATTGCCTGAGTCCACTGGTTTGAGTCCAGCCCTGGCAACTTGGCAAGACCTCGTCTCTACCATAAAACTAAGAAGTTAGCCGGGCGTGGTAGCACACACCTGTAGTTCCAGCTACCTGGAAGACTGAGGCAGAAGGATCGCTGGAGCCCAGCAGGTTGAAGCTGGGGTGGCTGTGAGTGTGCCACTGTACTCCAGCCTAAGCAACAGAGTGAAACGCCAACTCAAAAATAATAATAATGATAATATTGCCATAATGTGTAAGCTTTATCTTCCTTGAAGTCATATAGAATACACCACTCTATGCTTCAAAAACATGCATTCAATGCTTTTCATGTTCTGACCTTAGTCTACTTTTTTTTTTTTTTTTTGAGTTGGAGTCTCACTCTGTTGCCCAGACTGGAGTGCAGCGGCCGCTCCCGGCCACCGCAGCCTCTCCTGCTGGGCTCTGGCAATCCTTCCTCTTCAACCTTCCGAGTAGCCGGAATTACAGGCATGCACTACCACGCCCAGCTGCTTTTTTGATTTATTGTAGAGATGAGGTCTCGCTGCCCAGGCGGGTCTCGAACCCGCGGGCTCAGGCAATCCACTCACCTCAGCCTCCCACAGGCGCGGGATTACAGGCTGAGCCACCGAGCCCGGCTTACTTTTTCAACTCTATGCCATACCCTCCTTATACCCTTGTTCTCTGAACAAATCTTGAAACAAACACACACTTTCTTGCCTACTTAAGTTCAGCCCTTCTTTCAAGGACTTGGAAAATTTCTGAGACTTTCTTAGAACTCTAATAGAAGTAAATTTGCCTTGGGTAGCTTCTCATAGAGTAGAATGATGGTGAGTATTAGGGTCAATGATGTGGGCTCTTGTCCTGGCATGACCACTCCCTAGCCATGACCCTTCAAACAAATCAATTAACTACTCTGAGCCTCAGAGTGGCTATAACATAATACACATCTCATACAGTTATGCTAAAGACTAAGTTAAATCACATTGGTTAAAGGTCTAACGTAGAGTAAGATATATATTAGTTGTTTAGGCAAAAAATTATAACCCTTACTTTCCTGCTTTCCCATGATGCTTCCTATTCTACAGTTTTCTTTTATGTGTGTGTTTTTCTTATAGTACTTATTAATTTGATTTATTTATAATTGTGTGTGTGTGTGTGTGTGTGTGTGTGTGTGTGTGTGTGTGTGTGTGTGGTGTTGGTCAAATCAATAACTGTGATTTACTTTGGCTTCCAAGCTAACATTCAAAAGCATATGAAGGCAAAATTCAAGCACATAGAAGACAGAGAAAAACTGTATGTCAAGTGGCAAGGCAAAGCGATTGGATTGAAAGAAAAGATGTGGAGTTTCATCTCATCCTCATTATCCCATCTATATTCTCATAAATTGCCATTGCATGGTGAAGAGTGTAAAAGCCAATTAAGTTTATTAAAAAGGATAGAAGACCTGAGTCATCCTCAGCCTGGGTTATTTATCTCTGAATAATTGAAAACTGATGTATTTGATTATTTTTCTTTAAAGCTAAGTTGACTATTTTATGTTTCAAATATGAAAAGATAGATTAATAACCAGACAATATCATACTTTTATAATCTAGCTCCTATTTTATCAATTACTGCCCTCCACTATCAAAAAAAACAAGAAACAATCCATTCTATACTGTCCAGCTATCAATAAAGCAATTCTTAAAATATATATATAGCAAGACTAATTGTCGAGGCTTTTTATAAACATTGGCTAATTAGTTAATCAATAATACTTAAGGAGCTTTCTTTTCCCACCACAGTCCCTCCTATGACTTTATTTTGTGTGGGGTTTTTTTATTAGGATTTCAACTTCTCATGCTACTACCACATTAAGTCTATTAATGGTAGTCATAAGTCAGAGCATTCAAAGGGATTAAGTCAGAGCCACAGAAGCAACTGATACAGCCTTTAAGCTTTTAGACTGACGAATGCACCAGCAACAGTATCTTAGTGAAATGGACTTGCAGGCACGTGATAGCGTTTAGATTCATCCAGAGGCATAATTTCTCTTCTTTGGGGACTGCAGGGTGCTCTTAAATTTAGCATTACCATATGCCAGCGAAAGAGAAACATGTGGAAAAGTTTGTAGACAAAATCTTATAAACATTGCTGCATTACCCTCCTAAACTCAAGAGTTAATCATTTCATTTTAACAGGAACATCCGGAGAAATTGATAATTTTGTTTTTGTTCTTTTAACTAAGATGTTAACTAGAAACTTGAAAGACCAGTCAAGCTTGGGCTTTTTGTTTGTTTGTTTGTTTTTTATTTTTATGAAGCAGTTCTGCAAAATGGTTAAGAGATATTGCTCTGTAATCAGCAAGACCAAGGTTCAAATTTGGACCCCAGCACTTAGTAATTACACATCTTTGGGTAAGTTGTAGGTGCCTGCAATCCTCAGTTTCCTAGCCTATTAGAGAATAGTACTGTCTACCTAATAGAATTACATACATGTGATAAGTCAGAATTCGAATGACAAAATAAAACACATATACATAGTATAATCCCCAAATATGGTAACCAATAAATGCTGGCCATTACTGTTTCCAGAAGATAGTTTTCACATCAACTTATTCATTAAGTTACTCCTAAATATTCAATACAATAGGATGCTTGAGTCAAAAAAAAGAATTAAAAGCTAAAGTTGAAGGGAAAATGATTATTATGGTCCCTTATAGAACCCCAAATCTTCACGACACAAGTTTGTCAGTTCAATTAGTAGTTCACAATTACTTACCACTATTGCTTGTCCTTTTCTTTTTTTATTCAGTTGAAATGTATAATAAGCATTTGATGAGATAAAAAGGAAAAGGACACTCTCCCTTATCATGCTGCAGTTGAGCTGATACAGCTTAGGTTTTATATCTTGAGACAGGGTAGAGTAAGTGAAGAACTTGACTTTTATAATGCCTGTCTTCAGGGTTTCTCTAGAAGTGAAGAAAATGATGACCAATTGGTATGATCCATCAGAATGAATGAAAATAGTCCTAAAAGCCCATTGCTGTGCTAGGTGTAAACCTTTTAGTTACTGGATCAAGTGAGATCCTGGCAGAGATCGCAAATCTTGAGGAAGTCTCTAGGAAGTCATTACAGTAGCATTTGAATCTTTCATTACTAGTACAACCATTCTGCAGGGTATGAGTTGAATGTCAGCCCTGCATGTTTTTATATGATTGCTTGTGATCTTCATGCCCCACTTCATTGGAGATCCATTTCTCTCAACGTGAATGATCAATGAAAGTTGGTATATATAAAGCTCCACAGAGAAACAGTGTAGGATAGTGATTAAAAATTTAAGTTCTGGAATTAGGATAACCTGGGTTTGAATCCTATCTCCATCACTTAATAGCCATATGGCCTTCAATGAGTCATCTGTATTCCCCAAAGCTCACACATTCATTTATACGTGAACTTATTCAGCAGATATTTATTTTGCCCCTAAACTAAACTATTCAAGTGAGTGAATAAAAAGTGGTGAACAAATCCAAGGTATCTGACCCAGAGCTTACATTCTAATGGAACAGGCATAATATAAAAATATAAAAATCTTTTAAAATTTTATAAATTTTTAAAAATTTTTAATAAAAAATAAAGTTAACAAGGTAACTTTATATGTTAACACATGCTATTAAAGAAAACATATGTGAAATGAATAGATGGGGAGAACTTTAGAAAGGTGGCAAGGGAAGGACTTGTCATGTGTGTGACATTAGACCTGAGACCCAAATAAGAAGAAGCCAGTTGTGAAGGGCTGGCCAAAGATCATTTTAAGCAAAGGAAACAGCCAGTGAAGAAGGTCATGAAGCAGACATATACCTGGAGAGATCAAGAAATACAATATATGAAGTGTGGGAAGATGAGCATATCATAAGCAATGTCAGAAGGGTAGGCAGGGACCAGACCATGCAGGACCACGCCAGCCACCGGAATTGACATTTTATTGTAAGCACACTGGAAGGCTATTGCTATGTTTTCAATAGTAAAATTGCATGATCTCAGTCTCCTCATCTAAAACAAAGGACAGCATTATTGGTGGTTGAAGATCAAATGAAGTAATGTGCATAAACTGCTCAGCAAAGTCTCTAGAACATTTGAAGCCTTGAGTAACCAGTAGATTCAGGAGTTTTGACTGCTATTACTTAACCAGGAGACATCCTGCCTCTCTTGTGTGAAAGAAAAGAGAACAACAGGTTAAGCCAAATGGATCTTGGCAAAGAACAGCATGAGAATTCTGGACTCTACAGCCCACAGAGGCTTACGTTGGATAGCTGTTGACCAAGATTCAAGATAACAAACGTCTTTTCATTTCACAGATCTGTGGCATGCTGGGACTATCTTGTTTATGAGCTTGATGAATCAGATAAAAGGCTATCCCAGTGTTGCCTGATACTAATTATCCTTTAATGAAACCATCTTGATTGGTATAAAAAATACCCTGAAGTCTGTTTTCCAGGCAACAGGCCAGTGCCACACAGTCAGCACCAACTAAAGTTACTAGTATGTTGGCATCCCTGGAGATTCTCTGCTTACCTTTCCTGAAATATGGAATTTCAGGATTCATGTTCTAATTTCTATATGTCTTTTAGTAAACATTTTCCTTAGAAATGATATATACTACATTGGAAATTAAGAGCAACAAAATAAAATAATTCTTTCCTTTCCTGAAACTAAAGTCCTTCTGATGATATCTGTTTTCAATATATTTGCACTCATCTCTCAACAAACTGTGTTCTGAAAAAGATAGTCTCTTAGCTTAAATTTATAGTTATTTGCTAGTTCTTCAAGAGGGAAGATGTTCTCCACCCTTTCTATTCCCTCTTGAATAACGCTTCATAAAAGAAAATATTCCCTTTTTTGTTTGTTTGTTTTTTTGAGTTGGAGTCTCACTCTGTCGCCCAGACTGGAATGCAGTGGCCGCTCCCGGCCACCGCAGCCTCGACCTTCTGCCTCAGCCTTCCAAGTAGCTGGAACTACAGGCGCGTGCTACCACACCCGGCTCATTTTGATTTATTGTAGAGATGAGGTCTCGCCAAGTTGCCCAGGCGGGTTTCAAACCCGCGGGCTCAGGCAATCCACTCACCTCAGCCTCCCAAAGGCATGGGATTACAACGTGAGCCACCGAGTCTGGCTAAATATTCCCTTTTTAAAGGAGTAGTAAAAGAGAGGAGTTAAGCACCAATAAATGTATCTTCTAAAATACTTACTTGCCTTGACATTGTTTTTGGATTTATTCAAGTTGTCAAAACCCCTCTGCCTCAAGACCCAAGTCAGTCATTGTCTGACCAGAGGACATGGCCTTTGTGTGAATGTATGATGGATGAACACATCTAGCCAGAGACCAATGAGAAGAAATCCAACAGGCTGGCAGGCAAGATGAGTCTTGTTAAGAAGGTTGAACGGCGCTAATGTCAAGAGATAGAAGTAGATTGTCCTGGCAGCTGCCAGAGCAGCTATTGATGTAGCCCTCTTCTCGTTGCTATGACCACAATCTCCAGAAAGTAATTTTGTGTTAACCTTTCCACCTCAGTCCCTGAAGTGTCATTGAGACATCTGAAAATCAGTAAAGGATGATGAGAGTTTGTATCTGGTATTTGGTCTTCAGTGACTGATGGGGTCTAAAAGTAGTTGACCGGGCTTGGCCTTCCACTTT
The DNA here is from genome assembly GCF_000164805.1 of Carlito syrichta. Lineage (NCBI taxonomy): Eukaryota > Metazoa > Chordata > Mammalia > Primates > Tarsiidae > Carlito > Carlito syrichta. Next base: position 1,128,677 of record NW_007260597.1, read on the forward strand.
GAGGTTTCAGAGACAAGCTCTGAAAACTCTGAAAGTGACTACGAGTAATCATGCTAGTGGCAGTGCAGAAGACTAAGGTAAACAGCAGGATGCCAATTTATGAGTGTGCAAGGGAAAATATAACAGCCTCCAGTAAACTGAAATCCCTGTATTTACATGATCATTGAACTCTCTTTCTATGATAGAGGATGCAAAAATCATGGTCAAAATAAAATGTTGTTGAATCATTGTAAAGAGCTAATAAGCGTTAAAAGGTCCAAATCGCCTGCATTTTTTCTACCTATGATCAAAATGCTTCGTTGCAGTTTCTTTGGCTGTAAGCAACAGAAATAAACACTAACTGGCTTATATTATATATGAAGTTAATAAAAGGGTATGGGGAAACTCACTTGAAGGAAATACTGAAGAACAGCTATATTTTGGAAAAAGCAAAACCAAAGCAGCTACAGAAATCAGTTTTCTAGCTAATGGGTTGACATGCTAGGGTATGCTTATCTTGATGAATCAGCTCTAACAGTTTTCTATTCTTTTATTACTTCATGCAAGATTCAGCTTTTGGGTAAATAGGGTTTAGTATAGCTTCCATCAAATGCCTATAGCTTTATCAGGGTAGAGCAGAGAATCTTGATGGTCCCATAGATGCAGTATGCACAAGAGGTGGGAGTCTGGACTCTAGGGAGACCAGAATACAAATGTACTGACAGAAAAGGTTATTTGATAGTTAGGGAATCAAAATAAGACGGTGTGTGTGTGTGTGTGTGTGTGTGTGTGTGTGTGTGTGTGTGATGTGTGTTTATTTATTCATTTATTTAATGACCTTTATTTTGTATTTTTGATGCTTTGACATCTTGGGGCCTTGCTGACCCTTCTAGGATTAGCTAATTCCTAAAGAGAGTAAATTGATGTGCCTGTAAGAATGTTTTTCATGTGTAGATCATCCAATCCAGAGATCATACCCCCAACCACCTATTTTATTGAATTCTCACTCTAGGCCACTATCTGCCTGGCCTAATCACCCTAGAACCAGGTTGCCAGAAAACTAGGGACAGCCCCTAAACCCCAAGTCCTGCTGAATTAGTCAAACTATCCAATCCTAAACCTGCTTACAGTATTTCATCTGTTTCTTCTTGTGGAAATCACATTTTTTCCCTGGCTCCCTCACTCCCTCTGCCTCCTAATCACCTCGCTACTTCCCTGTGTTGCCCTGTGTGGTGTTGCGTGTCTCTTGTTTCTAGGGTACTGCGAGTAAACTTCTTGTATGACAGTCATTTTTGTATCTGTGTGTCTTACCATACCATAACTGATTAAAATAAATCCTGAGTGTAATTAAAGCTACACATAGAGATACACTGATACAAGTGCCCTGAATATAAGCCTATTGTTTCCTCTAGTGCTCAGGTGACAATCAGTTATTTGTTATAAAGTTGACTTGAACGGTTCCAGAGAAGGTAGGTGAGAATCTTCAGTGTAGCATCTTCCTAAGAATTCTTCAAGAGTAATTTTAAGGGGATTCTATGAGGGCTTGACCTAGCTATACACTTCATATGGTTTTAAAATATTCTCTGTGCTTTCTCACATTGTTTTCTGGAACCAACCTCCAATCCAAAAGCAAAAGCCTCTCCTCAGTTCTTTGAGGAAAGAGATTTTCTCAGACAGCCAAGAAATAATTTTAGAAGAAAAATAACATGCTGCATCTCAAATGCCACTGAGAATAACACAAACAGAAACCTTAAATATCCTCGTGACCTTTTCAAATCTCAGTGTTACCTATAAACACCGACATCTGATTAAGCTAACACAGCAGCATGAAGGTCAGTGTCCAAGCCTCGCCCGAAAGAGTTAATGCAATTTCCAAAGAACCATCTACTTGTTCCCAGGGAAGAGTTTAGGCACTAGTAGTCCGTTTAGTAAATAGGTTCAATTCCTAATACTTTTAAAGAGACACAGGCTGTATCTGTGTGCGCAGTGGCTGCCTTTTAGGGATTATTTAACTTTAAAAAATTCCTATTACACATTTAGAAAGTGTGATCAGGTGGGGTGCCAAATGAAAAATGGCATAAAGGGCTTGAGGGGAGTCTGTACATTCTGAAGTTTGAGGTTTTTAAGTTCCTTCTGAGGGTGATTCTAAAGCAGAAGAAATAGTTAATTAAAACAAAAAGGACCTTGAATTGTGTGAAGGTGATTCAGGTTGGGGGGGGGCTGAAGACATTCAGCTTCTCTCTCCTTCTCTTTCTCCCCACATTGAGTGCATATATTCTGCACATTATTCTGCCTTCCTACTTGATGTGTATGGGATGGAGGGGACAGAGAAGCAGCAATAGGAGTCACAAAATGACCACAGTCCAGGTTCCTGTGGATACTTAACACTGAGGCTACCGTTCCACTGAGTCCCTCTACCAGTGTGACATATAGAAAGAAAGAAGTTTGTACCTTCAAAGTGATATTTATTGCTCTAGGCAGTTTTCCATTTTCTGTTCATTGTTGTACACTCCTTCAGAATTCTTCTGCAGCTAAAATTGTTAGGGGAAAGCTTTCTGAATACTTCACGTTAGTAAGACGGAAGTCCTCGGCTCTCCCTCCAGACACCGGCACTAAAGTGAACTGGCCAGTAGCTATTAGATCTAATACCATCACTTTTTAGAGTTCACTCAGAGGTCTGACTTAGGAGAATTTTCCTGGGGCTATTAGGCTTTTGGTAAATTGCTATGCATCTAAAGTTTCCATATGGCCACTAAGCCTTTTTCAAGATCTAGAATCATCCCTCAAGGAGGTTCAAAATTAATGTCTGTGATAATGGCAGAAATCTATATAAAGGAAGTTTCTGAAATGTGGGAGAGAGAGGGTACAAAATATTTGTGAGTGAAAGCCATTGATTTATTCATTCATTTATTCATTCAACAAACATTTACTGAGTAGACATTAAGGGTAAATATCATGAGAAGCACTAGAAGGAGTACCTTTGAAGGAAGAACAATTTCAGATAATTTTGTCTGGATCTTCATTAGGAAGAAAAATATAAGCTAACTGTACATGACATGTAACTATAGTAGGGCCCAAATATATGGGCATGTTTGGCAGACAAGTGGTTGTTGGGGTTCAGAAACTGATACCTCCAAAATATGGTATTTCGACATGCCGAACTGAAGAAGAATCCTCAAGGTCTCTCTGATCAACTGCCCTCTGCTGCATTTCAAGCTTTCATTTCTTTCTTTCTTTTTTTTTTTTTTTTTTGAGTTGGAATCTCACTCTGTCGCCCAGACTAGAGTGCAGTGGCCACTCCTAGTCACCGCAGCCTCAACCTGCTGGGCTCCGGTGATCCTTCCGCCTCTGCCTTCCAAGTAGCTGGAACTACAGGTGCGTGCTACCTTGCCCAGCTATAATCCTTCATTTCTACCAAAGCACAAAATTAAGTTGTTCTCTGAAGTTTCCTTATCTACCCAAAATCTGGACCCACCAAAGAAGAGAACAATTACCTTTGGTCCCTTCCCTGAGTTTTCATTGACTAATTTCATATCAAAGAAAGACTGATGTCTGTCAACACACCTGGACTTTTGTCACAAACCACTGTCTGCTCTGTGGGCCCAGCAGACTTTGTCCCAGGTCATTGAGGCCCATTGTGTTCCCCTAAAAACGATCCATACTTCCTCATCTCTCTCTTCCCTAAGAAGAAGGGTATATAACCATTAATACTCCACCGCATAGTGAGGCACTTTGTGATTGTTCTCTCATGCACATTAATGAATTTCTATGCCTTTTCTCCTGTTAATCTGTATTTTGTTAGTTGCTTTTCAGTGAACATTCAAAGGGCAAAGGGAAAGTATTTTCTTGGCCCCATACATGGCCAAAGCCTGAAATCAATTTGCAGAGGGACTGTAGAGCATTCTGGCACAAACTGCTAAGTGTTTGCTATGTCTAGGAACTTCATGTGTTCACTCATATTTTTTTCTCACACGTACACAGTGCAGTAAATTTTATTGTCCCCCTCCATGTTTTAATTATAAGGAAAGTGGAATCCAAAGAGATCACGTGATTTTCATTCACTCTATTCAACAATGCCAAGTCCCATGCTTTTCCTTTGTTCTAGGGATGGAGCCATGAGCAAGAGAGACCAGGTCTCTGTCTGTTAGGAGCTTACATTCAAAAAATGGGTGAGAATCAGTTATAAATATAAATAAAACTAGCCCGTGTTCACATAGCTACGTGGATTAGAGTTATAATTTCACACCAGATTTCCCATGTCTATTTGCCATACTGCCAGAAACTTCTGAGACTCCAGGGTTATTCTACTATGCCAGAATAGTTTATCAAAGAAATTCAGAAAAATTTGTTGGTGCCTTGGTTTTTCACTTTTTTACTCTTTTGGGGTAACTTTGACATTGCTTTCAACTTCATTTCACCCATAGTTCAACGCTGGGAAAACCAGACAGTAGAAGTCATGTGTGACTTGCCCCAGATAAAACTAGAAATTGGGTTTCTGAAACTCTAACCTTTTACTACTTTCATAACACCTCAGCATACTTTATCTCTAATTTTATTCAGTACAATTACCTTAATTCTGTACACCCTTGAAAATGCACGTGTACATACTACTTTAGAAATGAGGGGCTATGAAGAGCATTTCATACACCTCCAGTAGTGCAGCAATGATTTGATTTGATTTGGTAACAGAGCTGTAAAAGTATGCTACTAATAAAAAGAACAATTTCACCCTAAAGTACTCAGGAATATATAGAATATGTGTACTGGTTCATGTAGTGGGAAGGGAGTCCAAAATTCATTGTTCTAATGTCAGCCCAGTTAGGATATTTTAAATATACCTTTAGAAATCTATTTTGAAATATTATCACTTGAGAAGTGTTAAAGAACAATTTTTCTATTTTTATTTGTTTATTATTATTTTTTATTGTACAGACAATTTCTCGCCAGGTTGCCCAGGCTGATCTTGAACTCCCTGGACTCAGGCAATCCTCTCGCCTTAGCCTCCCGACGTGGCAATATTTCAAAAAGAGATTTTCATAGGTTGAATTGTGTCCTCCCCTCAACTCTCACACCCTCCCCAAATTCATATGTTGGAAGTTCTAACCTCCAGCACCTCAGAATGTGACTGTGTTTAGAAACAGGCTTTTAAGGTAAAATGAACTTATATGAGGGAGCCATAATCCTTGTGACTGGTATCCTATAAGAAATGGAGATTAGGACACAAATACACACTGGGGAAAGACCATGTGAAGGTGAAGAGAAGACAGCTAACTAGAAGCCAAGGAGAGAGACTGTGAAAGGGGGCTTAAAAAGACATCTACAATGTCAAAAATTAGGCTAAGCATGTACTCAGTCTTTGCACAGTTAAAAAAAAGTTCCCTTCCTGGAAACTGGCAACAGCACCTGCTGGCTAGGTTAAAGTGTTTAACAGCTTTTTTTTCCCGCTTCTGTGAACCCTGCTAGCATTGCTTGAAAAATACCTAGGCCTCCAGGATGTTACGGTTTGTCCCACTTGGAAAGTCCCAATGTGGTTTTGCCCCATTTAAGCAACCCCCTACAGCAAATGGGGGCCCTTGCTGTGGGACTGGCATGTCCAGCAGTCAAGTGGCCACCGGCCCGGCTTTTGGCTAATAAACCTCTCCTTTTTATAACTTGTACTTTTGGTGTCGGTGTCTGTGAATTAAGCGCTCGGTCCCTATTTTAAGGCCTCAGAAGAAACCAACACAGTTAATACCTTATTCTAGGATTTCTAGTTTCCAGAATCATGAGGAATAAATTTGTATTGATTATGCCACCTATTCTACGGTACTTTATTTATAGCAGCCCTGGCAAATTAATACAGAAGAATAATCATGACTTTGATAGAAATGTAAAATGAGCATGTAATAGCCAGTTCTACAGAAAATCCAAAAGGATAGATACACTTCTAGGCTATCAGGAAGACCTAATGGAATTTACAAATATTTATCAAATTGATCATTATCCACATCTCCACATCATAATAGGTGACTCATCTGACTGGATACGATTTGCATTTCTATGGACAAGAATTATTTGCTTTACTACCACCATTCTATAATTTATAGAGCTACAAAATAGCTCAAAGACAATGAAAGACAGAGATAATCCAGAAAAAAATTTTAATAGGATCCCTGGCAATCTTTTGTTATCCATTCAAAATGTTTCTCAGTTTTTGCTGATAGAACAAAGCACTGGGAACAGAGGGACCTTGAGGTTTTACTGCTTCCCCTTAAAATAATAAAGGAGACACAAGTCTCCTCTGCTTTGAGCAATCTCAGATTCATGGGGTGGGGGGGGTGGTCCATAGTTCTTCCAGTCTTTGGGATTTGACTTGCCTACAGTGCAGAGGATACTAATGACAGACGGTTAGGTCCTCTTCTTAGGCACTGCACACCAGAATCTGCCAAGGGACTTCTCTTCCTTCTCCTGGCTGGGCCATAGGTAAAAGAAAAAGAGGAGACTTTTTTCTCTGACACTTTTCTCAGCTTCCAGAGACTGGCCTCAGGGCAGAGCCTTTTGAAACACAAATTCCCTAACCTTTTAAAATGCAAAAGTCAAGAGTTGTTTTTTTTCTATTTTCTATGCATTTCTTTTCTGACAGCCCTTCTGGATATACTGAAGATAAAATGCAAAGAAGTAAAGAGGAAATATTGGGGTGGGGGAAAACAACTGGTGGTATTTCAAAATACTATCTAGGTGCCTCATTGTACATTAGCATATGCAAATCTCTGTGCTAAGCAATTTCACATACTCTCTTGTTTAATCCTCATAATTTATTCCCTATGTGGGGACTATTATTAGCACTATGTCTTAGGTGAGAAGAGCTTGTCTTGGGGAAGGAAAACATTTAAGTCAGGGAACTTGGCTAGGAGCCCAGTTTTGTGTGACTTTTAAACTCAACATTTTAACCCAATGTTAAACTATGCACTTCCTTCCTGACGAGAGGAAGAAATTGAGCATAAGTAAGCCCCAGTCTTTTTACCCAGGCCACGTTCTCATTATCTCAGGTTAACCTTCCTGAAATATCATTCTAATTGGCTTCCATGCCTCCAATTCGCTGAATCTTTCCTGAGTTTGATGATGAGAAAAACATCTTGCAAGCTGCTATTTCAGTTTTCTATTGCTATGCAATAAACTCCCTCAAAACTTAAAAGCTCAAAATGGCAAAGATGTATCATTTCTCAAGATTCTGTGGGTAGACTGAATGATTCATCTGCTGGTCTTCTGGGGTCACTTGTATGACTGTGTTCAGCTGGCAGGTGGCCTGAGATAAGGGGCCCAAGAGAGCTTCTCTCACATGTCTAGAGCCTGGCGTTGCTGTTTTCTGGGGCACCTCAGTTCTCCCCTACATCTCAAACCCATTCCTTAGCCTTTCTTTCCACTGGCACTTCACTCATGGTGAAGGATAGTATTTATTTCCTTACTGCATGGCAGCTGGGCTTCAAGAGAGCGTCAGAGGAAACTTCCAGGCCTCTCAAATAGCAGCATTTCTACAGTGCCTATTGACCAAAGAAAGTCACACTGCCAACCCAGAGTCAAGGGAAGAGGAAGTAGATTCCATCTTTTGCTGGATGGAATTTGTGGAAGTCATATTTGCACTGCCAAAGTAAAAGCACCTCCTTTTACAGGCCTCTCATGCTGACTCTGGTCACATAAGTCATTCTGAAAAGTCCATTTCATTAAGTTATTCCTACAATTAAAAAGCTTAGTGGCTCACATGTTCTCACTCATAAGCAGGTCCTGAGCATTCATCACAATACTATAAGAGAGGGATCAGCAGTAGTGAGTCACTGCCAGAGTCAGGGGTCGGACACGTAGGGTCCTGATCCTAAACCAGGGGAAGTGAGGAACAGTTGGAGGCCCAAACTTCACCTGCATGCAGACTACCTATGTACCTAATCCTGACTAGTACCCCACATCTTTACAATAAAATAAAGAAAAAACAAACAAACAAACCTCAGAGGCTCCTCATTTTCACAAAGATAAAGTCCTAACTTGTCCTCTGATATTTAGGGTCTTTTGTTATCTGTCCCTACCTTATCACTATGTTTTCATGATCTCTCTTCTTAGCTTTAAGTAGTCCTCCTCCAACCTTCTAACCACTCCAGACTTGTTCCTGATCCTACAAACTAGAGACATCATTTATGATAACTTTCAAAAATTCAACAAAGAGGAAGATAATTTTCAGTGTCACAAACCTAATGATTGGAAAGTTATAAAACTAAACTAGTCACTTCAGTGGGGCCATCAACCAATTATTGAGAACTACGCAGACGGATAGAGGTTTGTCTAAACGTGTCCCCTTGCAATCAGTTGTTGAGTTGACTAATGTGTCAATATATCCTATGATAGTTTGATTCTAGATTCTGTTTAAATATTTATTCACGTTTCAGGTCATTTTAGTCAAAGTTATGAGGTGAAACACACAAAGACATTTCTTACATTTAAAAGGGTGTTTTCCAATGTTTTGATTCACATAATGAACTTACCCAGAATTCACTATTCATGGACACAGTACCTGGAAATATATTTAATGATCACAGGTTTTATTTAATAAATAAGTCAGATTTGTCAAAATGATGTATGTTAGACAGTATACTTAAGAACATAAAAAAGGACGAAGACCATATTTCACTCTTTTCATTCTTGTCTTTGCTGCCTTAGTATTTTTAGCAAGTTTTCCCAAAACAGTCATAGAACTTCCAGAAAGGACACTTGAAATTGGGCCATTTTTCTTTCAAATTGTAAATGTTATCATTCATCATCTCTTTGGGACATTGAATATACTATCATATATATCTGCTTTCATTGTTCTCACACAATAGTTATCAAACACTGGTGAAAAATGATGAGGGGAAGGGCTTACATTTTTTAGTTATTATTAAGCACTAAAAATCACCCAGCTTATCCATTTTAGGCAGTGTTCACTTAATGTAGAGTTTAAGTCGAAGAAAACAATGCCTAATTTAGCTTTATCCTTCTCAAAAAAGTTTAATTCTATGAACTTTGGCATGATTTAATGAAACACTTCTGTTTTCCCACCCGAAAAGAACAAAATTTCAAACAGCAGGTAGGTTTCACCAGGTGAACCATTTAGGATTGAAATATGTAAGTACTGAGATTCTTAAAATTCTAATCTAAGGTATCAAAAGATTTTGAAGGAAACTAATCATGAGTTTATGATGTGTCTATTCAATATTTTTTCATTAAACCCATGCCAGAATAGTATGACTTGATTAAAATTACAATAGACCAGGTCTTGGTTCTTAGACTTTTTTGGGTCACAGACTATTTTGAAAATGCACAGACACAGAGCATAGAAAATTTTACTCTAAATATTAAGAGTTCTATAGATCTTTGTAATCTTTGGACTTTTTGTGTCTGAAAAACCCTTGTCAGAACTAAACTGTATCTGATCTAAGTTCTGCTCATGTTTCCACCTTTATTTTGTACCACACTTTGCAAGCCTCTCTTTGCTTCATTCACCTTGTGTTTCTTTTGGCTCCTTAACATGCCAATCTCATTCCTGTCCCAGGTCTTTTTGCTTGTTCTTCCTCCCAACTGGAATAATCTTTCCTTAGATCAATGCACAACTGGCTTCTTATTCAGGTATTAGTTCTACTGTCACCCACATAGAGAATCCTACTTTTAGTGTTATGCTCTGAAAAACTTGGAAATTCACTGTGACTTTACTGTGCACCTCACACACATATAGATGTGTATACACATGTGCATGCATGCACACACACACAGAGGCACATAGTGTATCGTACTAACCTGTGTCAATTTCTTCATAACCTTATCATCCTGACAGCATGTAGCATGGTTATTTTGCTTACCACTAGATCACTAATATCTGGTACCTAACATGAACATGTCCTGAATATATGTTTATAGAGTAAGCATATGGATAAAAGGATGAATGGGTGAATAAACAAAGACTCCTTTGAATTCAAACTGCATCTCCCATTAAATTAATTGAAAACAATTTATTACTAAACATGGCATACTATATAAGACTTGTTTATAGTGAATGTTCACATATGCAATTTTAATATCTTGCTTAACCTGTGACAAGCTTGAGTAAAAATATAACATGAAAAAAATTTCTAAACAGGTGTAATCAACAAAAAGATCAGTTGGTTGGGAAAGTTTTAAATAGCTCCCCTTTGTTCTTACCTGGAGCAATCACACACGTGTTGGCACTGATCAGAGGCACTGTGTTTATCAGGAGGAAATTCTTGAGAGGGAAGTGTTTTGACAAAGACCATACCAAAAGACAAACAAAGCGAATAGTAAATGAGTTGCTTGGATTAAGGGATGGGAAAGACACATTTTGTTGGGGAAATTGCTCCGTAGTGATGAAATGAATCATTCGAGACTTCCAGCAAGCAAGGCATATAAATCACAAGATTTATCATTTCATACCTGCTGTTCTCCACATGTCCATTTTTGGCACTGGAGTTGGCATCTGGGAATTTTATGTGCTGGATACAAAATAAATGATTAACATCCTATTATTAAAATTCAGTGCTCTAAGCTCAACTGTTGTTTTACTAAATTATTGTCTGTGGATGTTGCTATCTAGTGTTCTTTCTGAGAGTCTTTATTCTGATAAGAACTATCGTAAAATCTAACAACTTGGTCCTGGTCTCCAGGAGTTGATTTTTCTCTCCAAAGAATAACACTCTCTAAGGGCAACACACTCTAGGCAGAACACACAGCCATTTTCAAAGTTAACTGGCAATTTTTGAAGGATCCACTCACTCAGCAACTAGCAGAATGCTATGCAACTAATACATAGTGAATTGAATTGACTCTTTCAGTTATTTGGAGCATTGTACTGATAAGCCCACATTTGTTTATCTGTCCATTCTTCATGGGGCCAATTCATGTTGCTCTCTTATGTCCACAGATTAAATTCCTTGAAACAACCAGTCATTTTGAAACTGAATTGATTTAATAAGAATAGCAATCTATCTTTTTATTTCCAGCCCTTAACGCAAAAGTTGATTCTGCATTTATGCACATATCCTTCTATTTAATATCTGACACTGACTAAAATGTTGGTTTCATAAGGACGTTGGTCACGGCTGTTCTATTTCCTTTTACATACGTTGTATAGAGCACCTGGCAAAAAGAAGGCTCTCGGCACACATAATTTTTGTTCTTCTCGTCATTTACATATTCAACCTTTTACTGAGCCAGATCCTACCCATAAGTAGCTTATTGCCTAGTGGGTGAAATAAGCACAACTTCTGTCAATTACAATGTAATCTGGTAGGAGCTACTCTAAAAGTATAAGCAGAATAGTGTGAGGGTACAAAGCTAGTAAAATATAAATATGAATAAGCAAGATTAGGACTAAGCAGGGAAGACAAACTAGGGAGCTTAGATTTCATCATCTTGTAATAGGAGTCAACAGAACTTTCTGAACAGAGCAGTAGTCAATAAGCCTAGTGCGCTAGAAACATGACATGCCAAGCACTGCAGAAGATAGCAGAGGAGTGAGAGTTATGACTCTGCCGCTGGTAAGAAACATGGCTCTTGGTATGGTCTTAGAATCTGGAAAGTCCAGGTGAGGAGACGGATAGGTGCAAATTGTTGTTGCCTAACAGAAAGTGGCCTCTGGTGAGAGTCAGACTGTTGTTTAGTGTGAGCATCATTATTTTAAAATATAATAAACTAGCCATTGTTGAGAATATAAATTATGTCTACAACCATACCACCTTGAACGTGCTCATCTGAGCATATAAGGTAGATATCTCTTCTCTGGCTTTGTACTTTGTCAGTATATTTACCTAATCTGAAGTGACTTTTCCCAGAATTCCCTTTCTCATATTGAGATCTTCAGCAGCAGTCACAAGGAAATTTTACCCAATATTTAGAAGGCAGGAGGAAGCAGCAGCTGCATCTTTATACTCTGAATATTGGAGTTGGGTACCAGATGCTGTGGAACTGGTATACATTGTCGCTAGTGTACTCTTGACCTGGGGTAGCACCTGGACGACAGCTTTTCTGAGTCCTTGACCAAGTGTGGATGCAGCCAAGTGTGGAGGGAACCGGCTTCTTCCACATGTCGACTGCCACATTAAAGTTGGAGGCACTAAGAGACAAACATGAGTACTAGCTGCCCACCTGGGTTCATTGTCATCCTCTTGCTCATCTACAGCTGGCTCTCCTTCCTGAGTGTCAATCCAACTGACCTGCAGTGATGCCAAACTCAACACTAGACACAGAGACAACAGCCTGCATGAATTTCTCCACTAGCTCCCACAATTTTGTACAAGAGCTAAACCTGTTTTAAATCCCTTATTCCACAGCATTCCCAATAGCTGAGCTTCTCTGACCACATCATGATGATACACGACCTCTTTGCTATTCATATTATTGACATTATCAGGGATTTATTGAAAACATACTATGTAGAAATCCTTCTGTCGGATAGCACCTTACATGGAGATCTCATTTAATCTTCATAACTACACCTTGAGTTCTAGGTACTGTTGTTATTCTCAAGTTATGGATAAGAATATTGAGGTTGAATAAGGTCAACAAGTGACCAAAGTCATATAATTAATGAGTAGCAAATCTGGGATTTAAACCCAGGAGTGTCTTTGTATTCTCAGTCACTGCCTAAACCACCTCTTCCCAGTGAGACAGTGGATAAGGGCATGAAATATGTAATTGGACTCTTAGGGAGGAATCCCAGTGGTGCCACTTCTTAGAGATGACTCTGGACAACTTAATTAACCTCCCTCCTTCAGTGCCTCCACAGGTAAAATGGGGATGAGTGCTCTTACAGCACAGGTTTGTTTGGGGGACTGAGTTTGTATGGCTAAAGTGCTTAGAAAAATGTCTGGCAAATGGTACTGTTAATGCTGCTGCTTTTCCTCATCTCTGGTACCCTCTCTGGCTTTCAGCATCTCAGGGCCTTCAGGTTTCAGTGCCATGTGTCTGTTCTTTCACTATTAGGTATCACACATTTAATCTAATTCAATCTGTTATTTTGGCTCCCAACAAAACTACCCTATTTCATGTCTCATTTCCTTAGAGCCCAGTTGACTGCTAGATACCTGAAAGTGCTAAAACAACTTCAACAGACTCATCTTTGCTATCCCATGAAGTTGGGTGCTTGTCAAGAAACCTAACACCTTACTCTTTAACCAGGTGAAAAAGTAAATGACTTCAAAAAGTCTACCTGAAGAGCAATGCTTATGGTGAAAATTTCAAATAGGGATACAGATTGGGGTCATTATGTTGTGTGTGTGAGTCATTTGACTGTTTTCAGTCCATTAGTCTGTGTTCCCGTTAGCTGAATTGGCTTATAAAGAGTAGCTAAGGAATGTATATGTAGCTTGATCCTTTCAATTTCCCTCCTTTCTTCATAACTCTACTGAAGTTCTACCAGGTCTTCAATAAATCTTTCCTTGTGGCATTTATGAAAAAGTCTCACATATAATAGGTACCTTTCTTCTCCCTTCTTTTTCTTTGTCTCTCAGTTAGGCATTCCTTTCGATTGTTGTAATTATATTTTACAGTTTTTTGATTCCTGCCCTTTTAATATCAATTTGCACTTTAAATTATACTGCCTATTATCATGTGGTAGCAATTAATCAGGAACAAATGGACAAAGTGCATTTCTTTTTATAATGTAGGCCAAAGATCAATAGTCATTATTCTTATGTCTTAGACATAAGAAACCTGAAAAAATATCATCTGTCAAAATTTCAGTTTGTTTAATTTTAAATTAGCCCTGACATTAATCAATCAGTATAAATGAGGATAATGTATGTGTGTGTATATGTGGATATACCTATATTTTGCACATAAGTGATCTGTGTATGAGCATTCCCTTTCATATGCTTGACCTTGTGCAATAACTCTGAAAATTGCATAAAATTGAAGGGCAATTTGCAATTCACAAGAAAGAAAAATAAGAAATTGATTTTAAAATAGAGAAAATTAGAGTGCAAATGTAACTGTTTTGCTTTCTTCCAAAGTACAAAGGTTTCCAATTAGAATTTGAATTGTCCCTCCATTTTTACATACACAGATATTCCACTATTTCTCTTGACCCTCCTAAGAATGATTGTAAAGGGTTGTAATGCTGAGTTTCTCTCTGATCCTCATTATTGCCTCACAGCAATGTTACACTTTTGGAAATGTAATCACTTCTCTCGTCCAAAGTCTATCTTCTCAAAGCCAGTGAAAATGTATTTAAGAGGAGAGAAGGGAAATGCATTTTAATTTTCATCAACAAGTGATATTTGTCAAGTTCCTCAACTGCTGAGATTTTGCTTTCCAAGGAATCAAGTTAAATGACTTCAGGGCCAACCCTGGGTAATATGCCATAGAGACAATGTGGTTTTGTTTTTTTTTCATAAGCGGCCTCACAATTTCAAAGATGGCAGTTAAATACATCATTGTATCCATTGAGCAATACAAAAGTTTAGGAACAATCATCAGATGAAATTGTCTGAAAATATTGTAAAACATGTTAACCTAACATGCCTTTTGAAATTCAGCATTAATTTTTGTTGCTACCACTTTCAAGAAGCTTTTCTTGCCTGCACTAAGTAAAAGCCAGTCCTCCCATCCCAGCATTCCCTGTGGCCCCTCATGACACAGGGCCATTTTCCTATTCGGCCACGCCTATCAGAGCTCTCCTGAGGGCAGACACGGAGACTGTTTCTGGATCCCAAGACCCACCCCATCTGTGGCCCATGGTTAGAATTTATCAAACATTAGGGGAGTGAAGGCATTGTTGACACTGACTTGACGCTTCAAAAGATACAAATGTACTTGTGTGTCATCATACAGGGTATGCCAAGTCTGTTTTCTCAATTGGAGGGTAAGCTTCTAAAATCTATATTAATTTTCTAATTTCACTCTGTTTCTGTATTAGTTGGCTGTTGCTTCATGACAAATGACAACTTGGAAGTTTAAGACAACACCCATTTATAATTTCACAGTTTGGTAGATCAGCAATCCTGGTGAGCTAGACTGGACTCTCTGCTTAGGGTCTCATAAAACTGAAACCAATGTGGTGTCTAGGTTATGCTCTTATCTGGAAGCACTGGGGAAGAATCCCCTTCCAAGCTCAATCAGGTTATGGTAGAATCTAGTGCTTAGAGTAATATCTCGTCATATTCACAGGTCCCAACCTACTCAACGGGAGGCGATTATACAGCAACAAAGGTCGTTAGGCATTTGTCTTAGTCTGTTTTCTGTTGTTTATAATAGAGCGCCTGAAACTGATTAATTTATAAAGAAAAATTTATTTCTTACAATTCTGAAGGCTGAAAAATCCAAGGGCGTGGCTTAGCAACTGGTGAGGACCTTCTTCCTAGAGGAGACTTTCTATAGAGTCCTAACACCGTGTAAGGCATCACATGAACAGAGGGATGAGCCCACTAACATGCTTGCTCAGGTCTCTCTTCTTCTTCTTATAAAACCACCAGTTTCTTTCCCATGATAATTCATTTGGGGTTTTTTTGTTGTTGTTTGTTTGTTTTTTTGAGTTGGAGTCTCACTCTGTCGCCCAGACTGGAGTGTAGTGGCCGTTCCCGGCCACCACAGCCTCGACCTGCTGGGCTCCGGCGATCCTTCCTCCTCAGCCTTCCACGTAGCTGGAACTACAGGTGCGCACTACCACGCCCGGCTAATTTTTTGATTTATTGTAGAGATGAGGTCTCGCCTGCCCAGGCAGGTCTCGAACCCGCGGGCTCAGGCAATCCACTCACTTCAGTCTCCCAAAGGCGGGATTACAAGCTGAGCCACCAAGCCCGGCTGATAATCCATTAATTCATGAATCTGTGAACTCACTGTTGCCCTCATGATCTAATTTCCTCTTAAAGGTCCCACCTCTCTCTCTGTGTTTTTTTGTTTCTGTTTTTTTGTTAAAAAAAAAAAAATTGAATGTTTTCCCTTAATTTTTTTTCTTAAGATGTGAGGTACAATTCAGGATTGGGTATACAAGTGGTCATTATACAGGTAGATTTTGGGCCTCCCTTTTGTCCCCACTTTGCCTGGTTTGAGATCAGGTACACTTACTGATGTTCCACCTCTCACTACTGCCACATTGAGGATTATTTTTCTTTATTTTTTTTAATCTTAAAATGTGGGGTACAATTCAGCGTTAGGTATATAAATGGTCATTGTGTAGGTGAAGCTTGGACCTCACTTTGGTACCCACTTCACCTGGGATTATTTTTCATGTCGGATTTGGAAAGGACAAATATTCAAATCCATATCAGGGTTATTCTTAGAATTTTACCTACACAACTTTTTTTTTCAGCAAATGTTATTCACATAGTAAGTGCTTGGTAAATGCTGAGGCATAAATGAGTGACATGAATAACAGTCGAAGCTTTTGTCTCCAATGAAGATGGGACTGTAGTTAGAGAGAAGATGGGCCCCTTCCTCCCAGGCTTGACTTCCCAATTCCTCCTTCCTACACACCCTCAGCTGCTGGTTCTTCTCCAAGTCTTTGTAACATTGATGGTCTTGATTAGAGAGTATCAAGAAAGAAGGGCAGTAATTAATAGATTTTATTGTAGAACATTTTGGTTATAGTGCTATTAAGATGCAAATTAGTCTCTCTTTTTTTTATTTTGGAAGCGTAAGCACTTAGAATACTACCCAGTTCTTAAAAATACTTAAAAGTATTAAAAATATTTGTGTGATTAGTACCCAGATGCTGAGAATATAGGTAAAACTGCATTACATCCAATAATGTGCCTTCCAGAATGTGAAACTGAAAATGCAGGGAAACACAGTCCCAGTTCCTGACAGAGGTATACGTGGGTGTTCAGACTGAGTTTAACAATATATACAAAAGCCATCTTTAGCCTTGAAACTCCAATCCTGGAGATGCTTAAGTTAGTTTTGAGTGAAAGGTTTCAAATTAGAATAATAGCTGTACCAAATGATTCATAAAACTGGTTTTATTGACTCTAAACAGCAGAATCAATAATTCAGTCAAGACTCCTCACAAGCCTTTAGTTCCCCAGCACCTAACTAGGTGGTGTTAGGGCAGCTATCACTTTTCAAAAGTGATATGCTTGCACTGAGCGTAGTCTTGCTCATGGATGCAGACAGAAGGCTGGTTTGTGATATGAACTTTATGCCTGGCCACAAGAAAAACAGTAACTGCTTATGGCACATGCAACTGGTTTTAAATATCATCTCCTTTTAGCACCTTGGCTTAGACAGGACCACTTCATTCCCAGGCTATAACTCCATAGCCCACCTGCTACTAGAATTTTCAATCTTCTCATGATTGTGTTGCTCAGCTTGGTGCTAAGTTTCATAATCTTTGCCCTTTTCACCCATTTTTTGCCTCTGTTTGACACATCATGTGGAGAGCTGATAAGCTCAATCTATAAGGAGAAGGTAATTCTACTTCAAGCATAATATTAAATGGTTTGGCCTTCCAGGATCAAAAGAAATCAGATAATTGGACTAGAGGAATTCAAGAATAAGTATAAAAAATTGGAGTGGTCTTTCTTTTTTTTTTTTTTTTAATGTCATGGGAATACCCAGCAGTGGTCAAAAATGGCTTTGTGCCAGTCACTATATGAGAGGCTGGGGTTACAGTAATAAATTAAATAAAACCCCTACTTCAAGGAGCTTATATTCTAGCAAAGAATACATGATATTAGATTAAAATGTTACATATTTTATCATTGCAGGGGTGCAAAGTACTTTGAAGGAGAGGTACAGGATGCTGTGAAAATGCATAATGGAAGTTCTAAGATAGTTTTGGAGAGTCAAGAAGTGTTCCCTGGGAAGTAATATTTAAGTTAGGGTCTGAAGGGAAAGTAGTCAAGATAAGTCCAGAGACAGGAGAAGAACATTTGAAGCAGAGAAAATTTGTATCTTAAGATCAGAACCTATGTGAAGGCCTCAGTCTAGAAAGGGCGTGGAAAGTCACAGGGTTACTGTGACTAGAGAAGAGGACGAGAGGTGGAAGGGGCACAAAGGAGGGCTGGAGAGATCAATGTGAAATCACACAGATCCTGCTAGTTCCTACAGGAGTTTGAGCTTTACTTTCAGGGCAAGAGAAAGGAATGAGTCACAACAGGTCAGGTTATGCTGCAGTAATAAACTACGCCCCTCAAGTCTTTGTGATTTAACGTAACAAAATTTTTTTTGCTTATTCACACTATATGCATGATTGATATGCAGGAGATATATGGTTATTCAAGGATTAAGGCAGTGATGGCTCTGCCATTTTGTAGCTACACCATATCTGGACCACTAATCACCTTTAACCACTGAGGCTGAGGAAAGAAGAGTGTGTAGAATTATACATGGGATTTTTACTGTTTCATCCAGAGAGTAACACATACCACTTCTATCCATACTTCATTGTCAGAACAAGGTAGAGGGTACTGAAGGAGATCTCCAAAATGAAAGGCACAGGGAACAGTCAGAAGGGAGTCTCCTGAGATGGCGCTAAAACACCATATGGAACCAAACAAAGACAACAAAGGCCCTAAGCTTCTGCTCTTCCTGCGCGCGTGAAACTTAAACCTGTACACAAATATTATCTCCCTATAGGAATACTACCTCATAGCTCCCTCCAATAAAGATCCTAAGATGGCACTGGCTGGCACCGCCAGGCTCCGATAGAGCGCTGGCCCCCCTCCCAAACCGATAAATACAGACCTCTCTCGCCCTCGCTCTCTCACTCTCCCTTCCCTACCAGGCGGTTACAGACCTTCTTCCCTCTCTCTGTAGCCGCTGCTCTAATAAATCTCTTGGCCTCAAAGGGTGTTGACTCTCACTGGCGCCATCGTCCTTCACAAAACATAGGGAAAGAAATGGAATATTTGATGGACATTGGTCTCTGCCAGAGAAAGTATTGAATGCTTGTAGGTAAGGGACAGGCATCGCCTGATTTTCAAAATAATTGCTAGGTAAACAACAAGCCTGATCAGTACAATGTTATTTTCCTTGCAGACCAAGTTAATATCTGATTAATAAAACATAAAATGCTGCAGATGGTATGCACTTAAGAGTAAAGCAGGGAATTTAAAAGATTCCTCAAAATACACTAATGGCCAGAAGGGCAAATTAAAGACTAAAGCATGTAACTTGTGTGAGTTAAAATTGGTTTAATTATCTTTCCAAACAAGATCTTATTAAAGCTTGGGGAGCTATCTAGAGGTACATCACTAGTCTCTGTCTTTAGTCCTGAGATGCTCAATATTTTAAATCAATAAATTGAATAAGGACTTTGAAACTGTGCCATTGAAATTGTCATATGGATTTAAGGTAGCAGCAATAATGGAAGATCGTGAGTTGAAGAAAGACAAACCAAAGCTGATGTAGTAAATTTTAGCAGGGAAAACTATAATAAGGTCCTGTTTTGGGGTCACAAGACCAGCTTATTGTACAAAAGCAAAAGCTGGCACATCCAGCTTAGTAGCGATATGTGTGAAGTGAATTGTTGAAAATATGTTAACCTTCAGTTCAATATGAGTTAAGAGTACAACAAAAACTGAGCTATTAACGTGCTAAGATCAAAACAGGGGAGCCTGAATTCCATCTCAAACACTCATGCTGGTCAAACCAGAGCTGAGGTATTTATAGAAAAAATAAAGAAGAAGAAGAAAAAGAAAAAAGTATTATAGCCAACCAACTGTAGGAATTATGACTGCAGGATAGAATGCACATGCTATAAACTTGGACATGTAGAAATAACAATGTAATTAATTAAATTGGAAGGTAGACAAGGAAAGAAATGTTGGGAAGAAGTGTAAATGCAATTTAAGTTAGATGTAAGATGAGTTGAAGCAAGGGCAAAGGAGAAAAACCAGTGTGGTGAGAGGAAGGAAAATAGAGAGAAATGAGGCATGGCTGAGGGAACAGACAGACTTGAGAGGGATGTAGTGATTACTTCTAATCACTGAAGGGCTTTCAGGTGGTAGATGGATGAAATCTATTTGACCTCAAGGTATAGAACCAGGGCCAGGAAATGCAAATTACAGAGAGGTGGATTTGAGCTCAATACTTAACAACCAGACCTGCCCAAGGAAGCAATGAGCCACCTCAGGAGAGGATAACTCCCCTCACTGGAAAGTTCAAGCTGAGAGCAAACAGAACATGGAAGAATGATAGCTAACCTGTATATAAATGCTTACAAGCATCGTGCTAAGTGCTAACTTACATCATGCCATTCAATGGTCACAAAATTCCTGTGAGATAGGCACTGTTATTCTGTCTATTGATAAGGAAATTGAGGCTCAAAAATGTTCAGTTATTTGGAGAAAAGATGATTTAACTCTAGGCAGTCTGAATGCAGACATTTTACTCATCACCACAGAGGTTTTCTTCTTGGATAGAAATCCTCCTAAAGAGATTTATAGATCAGAGACACAGGAAGTAAAACAGTTGAAGGTTTCCTCAATTTTGAGACTTCAAATAAAAGGGGCAAGGACTGGGATTTGGAAATGTGAGGAGAGCAATCAAATGTGAGGAGAGCAATTTGAGTCTATCAAATGTAATCAATTTAACAGTATTCTTATTTGCCAAAATCAAATGCCCCAAGGGAGTGTCTCCATAATCTGTTAAATTGTGCTTCCCTTCCAAGTAGAGTTTCTGATTAAAACAGAATACTTTCAGTGTGGTGGGATGACCAACCCATTCATTTCCTCCTCTTCATTCCCTGGGGCTTTGTGACTGTTCCTCAAAACCAACAGGTTCACTTCTGCCTCAGGTTCCTTATGCTGGCAATTCTATTTGTCTTGAGCAGTTTTCCCAAGTGATCCCCAAAACCCCTTAAGCACTCTTTTTAGATTTTTGCTTAAAAGTTGCTCTCTCAATGTGTTCTACATGTTATATAAAATGATATACCCCTCCTTTCTCCAAACATTTTCCAAACATGCCCCTTATTCGCTTGCCTTTTCTCCTTCCACAGCACTTAGTTCATATTTTCATGGAGTTATCATCCGTCTCTGCTGCTAGAATGTACATTTTCAAGAGGAAAAGACTTTTGCTTTTGTTGAGTGATAGTTACAGGTTCTTTGAATGCAACTGGCACATAATAGGTGCACAAAAATATTTGTGGAATGAATACAGAATCTGCTCAGAAGTTTGCATCCTGAGGCCTGCTAACTCACCACAACTTATTCCACCATCTATTCACCTCATTGTCTGACCATCTTGGTCAATTATAGCAAGAGAGCTATGGCCACCATTGACAATTTGTATCTGTTAATGCACTGTAGCAGAAACCAGCAGACCTTTTTTTTAAATAAAGGATCAGATGGAAAATATTTTAGTCTTCACATGCTGAACAGTCTCTGTTGCACCTACTCAGCTCTGCCATTGTAACGTGAAAACAGATACAGACAGTACGGGGGATGAGTGTGTTCCAATAAAACTCTTATTTACATAAACAATTTTTGGGCTGAAAGTAGTCCACTGCCAGTAGTTTGCCAGTTCCTACTCAATAGTGTCAGAAATTAAAAGCCAGATTGATTAAAATGTGAATGTCACTTTGAATTAATTAAGTCAACCAAACATTTATTGCCGTCCTCTTACATGGCAGAGTTTGTTCTATGGGCTGACAAACAAGACAAGAACAAAGAAAACCATGCTTATCTTACGGTCTAGCAGTGAGTGAGAAAAGCAAGTATATAATTTATTGCAAGGGTAAAATACACTCTGTATCAAATGATATGTTATACAAATATAGCCATTAACAATTTATCAGGTGATACACACTATGAAGAAACCAGGCAAGGCGAGAGGACACAGAGGGACAGAATGGAATATGCTATTTTAAATAGGTCATGAGAGAAGATTGCTCTGATAAAGTGATATTTAAGCATGGAGACATGGAAGAAGTAAGAGTGGGCCATGGGAACACTTAAGGGAGAAGTTCTCCAGGCAGAAAAAAAAGTGCTAATCTAGGAGACTGAGATGATCTGGGGGTGTTCAAGGGACAGTGAGTGAAGCAAGAAAAATAGCAAATACTATAGTGATCACCTTCCCTCCTAGGATGTCCATTTCTCTACCTCCCTTCTACATCATATTGGAGGTAAAATCGTTAAGTTGCCAGGGTACACTGTCTTCCTCCTTTTTCAGTCCTTCCCTAGGCAGCTAGAGAGCCCTCTGCTCTCAGTATCTTTCATGCATTCATAGCAAATTATCTGAGAGAGTAATTTACCTAAAGATAAAGAAAGTGTAATATGTTCTCTTTCTCAATATATATACTCTTAACAGAAGTTACACACCAAAACAAGAAATATCTAATGGGAGACAAGCTGAAATCAGAGTAGATGAGAGACTGGAATACGTTAATAAAAAATACTCACAGGTTCATCCTGTCCTAAGTGCTCGTAGTAGTTGGTGTAAAGAACTCAGTTCTATATTTAAGTTCTATCTCCTCTTCGGCTATTAAGTCCCAGAGTGACCTAGATTAAGTCATTTCACCTTTCAAGGAGTTAGTTGTGTCATTTGTAAATGAGTGGGTTGGGCTGGAGCCAGACTGGCAACTATCTGCATCAGTGAAGCTCTATCCTACTTCTGCACGCGTGGCAGAGATAGTAAAAATTCATTTTGCTGCTAAAATCAGACTGGACTTCAGAATCCTACTCAACACAAAATTTCAGGTAACAAGACCCAGTCAATAAGAGCTGGTACTTGAGATGAAACACATTTGACCCTTATGGACAAGATGATCTATAAGCCTCATTTTATTTCTAAAACTAGATATCTAAGTTAGACTATGGAAAATAGACAATAAGCAACTGGTTAGCAATTCTCCATCCCAGATGAGCCAAGAAAGTTTTACAAATGCATTCCAGGAGACATTCCCTTTTTTGGAAACCATCTAACCTAGGCAAACTGGCTCCAAAGTTAATGGAGTAAAACTACTATACTTTTATTTGTCAGATCTCAAAGTCATACATGTGAAATTGGAAGTGGAATGAGGTTCAAAAATTAAAATGTCTTTCTGCATGCTGACAAAAGAAATTACATATATAGTTTTTTTTAAAAAATAGTGACTAGTAAAAAGGATAAAAAATAATGGAACCTGTTTCTGAAATGATTGATACACAAATAAAATTCAGCACCTGACATTTTCCTTTTCACCTTTCCAAAGTGGCCTGTGGACAGCTTAGATTTCTTTCTTGCTAGTATGAATCCGTGGCCCTCAAGGGTCCTTTTTGACCAGCCACACAGTACTTGCAGAGGAAAGCAGGCTGTCTGAGGTGCCGTTTACTGGCAGTTATGCTCCCAGAGAAAGTTAATAGATCAAGTTTAAAGGCTGTCTATAAAGTTGGTGGCCTTTTGAAGTAATGAAAACAAGAGTTAAAAAGAAAAGAAAAGAAAAGAAAAACCTCTATTGTACCTTAACAAGGTCTAGAATTGGTTTTATAGGGACTTTCCAATGGCAGATAGAACTTTTTGTGTTTTGGGGCTTTATGTGCCTTTGAACCAACAAAGCTGTTTCTCTAGAATGAACATTCATTGATTCCTGGAATCTTAAATACTCTTCCTTCTCCCACGGTGTTGTAAGGGGCAGTTCATGGCAGGAGGAAACCATCTTAACTCCTAGGAAGTCAGAGTCCAGAGGATGGGGCAACTGTTGTTTTCCTTTCCCTTTAGGTCACCACGTGGTCTCTTCAATGTCCACTACAGGTAGTTGACTATCTGGGTGCCCCTCATCTCGTTGTCCTAGCCTCTATTCCTTCCTTTTTCCTAGTGACGGTACAGATGCTCAATGTCTGTCATCCAGCAAACATGTCTTTCAGACATTTTGGTGAGAAGCGTCTGCAACATGCTGCACTTTTGTAAATACTGATTATATTTTGTAGCATAACTTGTTTCTTCATTTGCTAACAAGGTCACTCTGTTTTCCTCTGTTTTACCAAAACATCCTTCAGATCAGGGAGGGATCAGGTGAGAAGATACTGGAGGAAGGAGAATTGAAGTCCTATAAGGTAGGAACATTGTTTTGGGGTCCTTACTTCTACCTGGAGTTAGCATCAGTCCATCTTGATCTTGGTCTAATAGCAACAATCTAATACCACCCAAGGATAACATTGTGCTCCTGGCACTCAGACCCCGAGGCCAGAGGTAGAATAAGACTCTGGATCAACTCTTCCTTTTGATGCAAAGGTTTCTACATGTCAAGGGTCACATACTTCTTTCAGAATCTGATGAAAATTGCAAAACCCTTCTCTAAAAAAATACACAATTTCTTAGGTTCATGTACTCCCTAAAGTATACTCACAGAGATCGATGAAACTCAAGTTCATGGTAGAACTTTAAGAGTTCCTTTAATGTTATAAGTCTTCCTGTAAATCAACAATTCGTTACTTTTACATTTATCTTCTTTCATGTTTCCTTTACCTACCTCCTGATCAGACTTTAGGAAACATAACAAGAAGGTTAAAAGCTTTGAAGATAGAAGTTCCCAGACTGAAATTCTGACCCTGTCTTTACTTCCCAAGTGACTGTGGGCACATGACTTAACCTCTCTGGCCTGTTTTTCTCTGGTAAAATGGGATAACAATGTCATCTCATTATGTCAATGTTAAGAGTGATGTTGAGCCTGGCAGAACCTAAGTGCTAATAAATGGGTATTCATTTCATTATTTCTAAAAAGGAAAGTGGACTTGATTATTTTTTTCTGTTACTTGTAAAATTGAATCCTTTATTTTTTTTTATAAATTTTAATTGAAATGTTGAGAGAACTTTAGTACTCTGAGCTCCTAAAATGCCTTGCTTGTATTAATAAATGAAACTCAAACTCATACATAGTTCTGATCTTTTATAACCAGAGATTATCATCAACTCTTTTGTAGATGAGTTCATAATGAAAGCACAAACCCCAATCCCATGCCTGAAGAAAAAACACTAATTTATTTCAAAACACCTGGTGCTAGCATTCTGACCCTTTACCTTATGACCTGGGGAAAGTAATTATTTCTCAGAGCCTCAGTTTCCTTGGCTTTAAATTGGATATCATTGTGAGGATCCAATTAGAAAAAATATTGCATATCAATATACCGATGTTGTCATTATTGTCCTTCTATCCAGACCTCCATCAGGTTTATAGCTTTCTTGGGGAGAGCAGGAGCTAGAATACAGCAAGAGTTTTCAACCTCATTGTGTCCTCTAGAATATTTATAAACTCAAATCTGATCACATCATTCCCCTCTATAAGGCCCATAAATGAATCCCTTTAGAAAAAGACTCACTCCCCCAAATTGACTTCTAGGAACAGCCATGACCCAGACTTTACTGCTCACCCCAGTCTCCCCTCCTAATACTAACCCAGGCCATGCACAACCACAAACCTCTCCTTAACAAACCTGGCATTTTCTTCACTTTGCAAACTTTAAAGTACTCTGTCTATGAAATGAAGATTAATTATTATTAAGTAAAGACAATATTTTGACAGAAAGGGAAACCAAATTAAAAAAAAATCTAGCCGGGCTCGGTGGCTCAGCCTGTAATCCCGCGCCTTTGGGAGGCTGAGGTGAGTGGCTTGCCTGAGCCCGCGGGTTCGAGATCTGCCTGGGCAATGAGACCTCATCTCTACAATAAATCCAAAAATCAGCCAGGCGTGGTAGCGCATGCCTGTAATTCCGGCTACTTGGAAGGCTGAGGCGGAAGGATCACCGGAGCCCAGCAGGTAGAGGCTGCGGTGGCTGGGAGCAGCCACTGCACTCCAGTGTGGACGACAGAGTGAGACTCCAACTCAAAAAAAAAAAAAAAAAAATTTTGAAATTCAACACCTTGGCCTTATATCCCTTGACTCAGATTAAATACCTCTTATCCAAAATGTTTGGGAGCAAAAGTATTTTGAATTTTTTTCAGAGTTTGTCATATTTGCATACACATAATGAGATATCCTGGAGATGGGATCCAGGTCTAAACAGAAAATTCTTTCATGTTTTCTACACATGTATACACGTGGCCTGAAGGTAATTTTTTACAGTATTTAAAATAATTTTTTGCATGAAGCAAAGTTTTTTTTTTTAAACAGAACATTCATTGTGTGACTAATTGTTGAAATTCTTTTTTTTTTTTTTTTTTTTTGAGTTGGAGTCTCACTCAGTCACCCAGTCTGGAGGGCAGTGGCCGCTCCCGGCCACCGCAGCCTCCACCTGCTGGGCTCCAGCAATCCTTCCGCCTCAGCCTTCCAAGTAGCTGGAACTACAGGCGCGCACTACCACGCCTGGCTAATTTTTTGATTTATTGTAGAGATGAGGGCTCACCAAGTTGCCCAGGCGGGTCTCGAACCCACGATCTCAAGCATTTCACTCACCTCGGCCTCCCAAAGTGCGGGATTACAGGCTGAGCCACAAGCCCAGCACTGTTGAAATTCTTAAGAACTGGATGCTGCAACAGCTGCCCTCTTGGGTTTAGGTGTTGTTCCTTCATGCAATCTATGCCTGAATCTGCAGTATACAACTTTTAGGTGCCTCATCTGACCAGTCCCTGTGGTATTTCGTCTTTTAGACTTGGTACTCCAGTTATACTCTCTTCGCTTGGCAGGGTAGCCACATTTGCCACAGGTTGACGTCCCAAGGTGACAGGCCTTAGAGCCACAGCAGCGGCACAGCGTGTGTGTCTTATGGCGACGCTTTCCAAATGATGACATCCCCTTCGTCGTCTCTTGGTTCTGCAGCCAAGACCAGAGAGCTGAATTAAAGTTTTGATTGCAACCCATTACATGAGATCACATGTAGAATTTTCCACTTGTATCATGTTGGTATTCAGAAAGTTTGGGATTTTAAAGCACTTTGGATTTCCAATTTTTGGATTAAGAATGCTCAACTTGTAGTAGGAACAATAAGACATTAGAAAATTGAACCTATCCTTTTTCTTAAAACAGTTTGTTGCTGCAAATAATCACCTTTTGCTGTCTCTAGGAGTATGTACTCTAGCATATAGGATTCCTTTTTTGGCATGTAAGGAACTAAGTATTATTCATTTTAGGAGGAAAGAAATGAGTCATGCTTCCTAATTAGCTGAGAATTTGCTCTCTATACATTATCAGTGTGATAATTGCATGATGGAGTTACTTATCACCATAAGATACTGTAAATGCTAAAATAAGGTATGATTTATCATCACAGTTCTATAGGCCATAAGTCTAGTCTTATGGGGGCTAAAATCAAG
The DNA here is from genome assembly GCF_000164805.1 of Carlito syrichta. Taxonomy (NCBI): domain Eukaryota; kingdom Metazoa; phylum Chordata; class Mammalia; order Primates; family Tarsiidae; genus Carlito; species Carlito syrichta. The sequence continues at coordinate 1,155,833 of NW_007260597.1, forward strand.
GGGTCTTCAGGGTTTCGTTCTTTCTGGAGGCTTGGGGTGAGAATCATTTCCTTGCTCATTCAGGTTGTTGGCAAATTCAGTTCTTTGTAATTATGGGATCCAGGTCCATGTTCTCTGGTTGTTTGTCAGTTGAGGGTTGTTTCCATCTTTTAGAAGCCACCCTGACTCAATCAATGTCTCATGGGCCCCTTCCTCTCTATTCAAAGCCGTCAATGGCAGTTCAGGCTTCAGATCTCCCCAGCCTCTTGTTTTTTTGTCATTTCCTCTCTTTGATAAGCCCTGCAAGCCTCACCCTTCCAAAGAACCTTTGTTATAATTTGGGGCCTGACTGTATAATTCAGGACCATATCTCCATTTTAAGGTCAGCTGATTAATAGTTTTAACTCTATCTGCAATTTTAATTCCTTTTTGTCATAGAAAGTAACACACTCCCAGTTTCTAGGATTAAAACATGGACATCTTATTCTGCTTACCACATCTTCCAATGACTTTATCTTACCAAACAAACAAAAAAAAATGTTTGAAGCTCTACTTTAGCTAGAAATGACCTCAATCGATGCTCGTTGGAAATGCTCACAGAGGTCATAAGATGGGATTGTTAACAAGAGAAACAAGGACATTTAATACAGATTTAGTAATTATCTTGCAGTTGTGACCTCGCAATGGCAAGCATTGGATGCCTGTTGTAAACAAGTTTTTAAAGATCACTTAAAAGGCCACAGTAATTGGAGAGCATGACTTTATACCTACAGGATGAATAAAAACCAACTCTCCTCAGATTATATGAATGAGTACTTGTGGCTTGGGATACAATTTCCAGAGACAGCCTCATACTTGGGTTTTAAAAGTTTTAAACAACTTTGAGAGAAATAAAAAGGTCAGAAGACTGCTTTAGATGACTCAAAAAGTAGCTCTAGTGACGACAAAGGCATTGGTGTCAATGAGCATTAGGAAGAGATTAAATAAACTTGTTTTATAAAATGTGAGTCTAAAAGCAATAATTTAAAATTAAAATATATTATACATATATTTGAATATGCATATATTTAAATTTATTATACTCATATTTTAAAAGTTATAAGTAGATAAATAGTCCAGAGCTTTAAAAAAATCATTGGAAAAAGTGAATTTACTTTATACTGAAGATTGTCTTATCGGTGGTATTTAGCTGTAACAGAGTAAACTATATTTTCTAAATTAACTTTCTAATTTACCTTTAGGCTAAGAAAAAAAGTGATCATAGTAAAAAAAAAAATAGAGTTATTTCCCTCAGATTCATGATTTGGTGGTGTTGAATTACTCTTGTGAATATCTATTGGAAGTCTTAAGTTATTTCCATATGGAATAAGATTTTGTAAGAAAAATTTCACAAACTGGACAATCCAAACCAGATTTTTTTTTTTTTTTTGTCTTTTTTATCTGAAGCTTCTTTAAAGTTGTTAAAGTTTGCTCCCAGCCAACAGACAGAATGTACTCACCATGGTTAGCTGGGGTTCTTAAAACAGATCCAGGCAGCCAAACCAGGATAGCAGAGCAGTCACATACTCTGTGTTCTCAGAAATTTGTAAAAGTTATCACAGGACCTCTCTTTCTGCAATCAAACCAAACCAGTTCCTGTTGTCCCTGTAAGATAAACTGTGGCCAGAATCCTTACCTCACACTATGGCCTTTGAAAGAAATATTTGACAGAGATTTCTGGTTTAGGACTTGGAAACCAACCAGTCAGAGCTCATCTACCCCAATCAATCAGGACTAAGTTGTATCAACCAATCAGAACTTGACTATGTCTGTCAATCAACTGAGTTTTAATTCTCCATTTGCATAAATGAACCTGATTAGGAACCTGGGCAGGAACCTTTGCTTAAAACCTGAACCCTCCTTTTGTTCTCTGAAATACATCTTTATTTTACGCCAAAGGTTGTGTGTCCCTGGTTTGCAAACTGTTCACTGAAATAAAGTCTCTTTTCTCCAGATTTTTTTTCAGAGCACTTTTGTTCACACACTTCTACAATTTTTGATATCTAAAATAGAAAATATCCTAGCTACTAGCATCCAAATTTAGCATTTTGTTCATTAAGCCGCAAGTCTCTTCCCTCCAAATATATCGTTGTTGCAATCTCTTTTCCAAGCCAAAATGTGTAGTGCTTTATAGAAGTTAGGTGATATTGTGTTAATAGATTACTTCTCAAAGCATCATTTTGTGAGATTAGAGAAAAAATTTGTGATATTGGAGGTGGTGAGATTGTGAGACCAAAAGGATTTGGCTGAGGTTACAAGGGTCAGTTGTGAAACACAACTTAGTACATTTCTGTTTTACTGAACACTGAAGTTTATAGAGATTCAGAACTTCATTATTTAAAGAAAGAAGCAAGGCCAAATGATGTAGAAAAAGAGGGAAGGAGAAAAATCACTTGAACTTGGAAAAATTCAAACTTTTGAGAATTTAGGAAATTGTATTAGATAGGAGTCTGTAATTTGGGAGAATCCCTCCATCTTCTCTGCCAAATATGTAGTAAGGAGAACAAGAGATTCATGATAGTTTGAATGTGATAAGATTTCTGGAGAAAAAATATGAAAGAAGCATGCGGCAGACAGAGTCAATCTACATAGATGAGGGGACAGTGGAATTCATGGGTTGTATACAGAATTAAGCAGTTACAAATGTACAACTTTCACCCCTTATAATAAATCCTGGTTGTTCTGTGAACAAATGATTATTTGTTTTTTGATTATTGATTATTTATAGCTTCTTGATTATTTATAGCTTCTTGGTACCTTATTTGAAACTCTGATATTTCAAGAGACAGAGAAGGCACACAGAAATGCTTTATTCTATCCACTAAGTTTGGGTTCATTCTGAGCAAATCCCACTATTTATAAAATTTAATTTCAGGTGCTCCAATTAAAAAAAAAATTCAATCTGCATCTACCCCAATGGAGAAGATTTGGATGTCAAGTACCATATTGCCACTTTGTTTCTGGGAATGACAAGGCTGCTAGAAGACTGATAATAGGTCTGGATGGTTATATTTTTATTATGCTTGATGCAAAAAAAAAAAAAAAAGTTAAATAAATAGACCAATTGAAAAATGAAGCTGTTGCAAGCAGACCTCTATGGAATCACTAAAATGCAAAGGGAAAAATATCAAAAGCAGCAAATTAAATTCAAGATAATCAGCCCTGTGGTTTATCCTCTGTGGATTCACTAATCTAGCTCTGCCTAATTGCATTCTTTGTAAGGCATATTATTTTTGTTTTCCCGGTAGTGTTTTTTGGTTTTTGTATTTTTAATTTTTAAGTTTGTGGAGTACATAATATAATCACTATCTTTATGTTTTGAAATGTCATGATTTTGAAAAGGGAAATTTCATTTATAAGAATGTGTGTTATTCATTTTGTTTGAAATGGTCTTGGGGAAAATATCCTTTATTCTGAGAGCAGTTGGTTTTTAAGCCATATATCTACCCAATTTGCATGAGAGTATAGTTAAAGGACGTTGATACATTTGGGAGTGGAACTGTGCTTTGTCCAAATGTGGATATTTTATGTTCCAATTATATCTTTCCAAATATCTAAACAGGATTATATAAAAGCCACTCCCCTGCCTTCACACTCATGCATGTCCACATTTCAACATTTTTAGACAAATTTAGACTTCATTGGACATGTTCTCTCTACTTCTCCCATTCCTTTAAAACCCAAATAACATAATAATTAACACTCCTTGGACACTTCCTTAGACTTCAGAGCCTTGTAAGTTATGTGCATTTCATGAACTGACCCAGCCTGGCAGCTCTGATGACCTCATCTAAAGCATAATAGAGAAAATAAAATGTAGACGTTGCTGTAAGAAATACATTCTCCCAGAATCAGAATCAAAAAACTATTTACTCAGCTCTCCCGTGGACAAGACTTCATTCTAGTTTTTATATATCAATTGACTCCACATTGACAGTGTGGCAATAGCAGAGCACAGGGAAATAATATTTGAACGATTCCATGTAAACCCTAAATTGAGGTTCCCTTCTTACAAACCAAAGAAATCGGTAAATTTTTATTTACCTCTCACTTTTAGGAGAGACATACACATGTCCAAGAAATTTACATGTCCCTTTTAGCCTCTGAGAATCTCACTCACCTGCATTTCCATATGCTCCTCCATGCCATGATATGAGCCTAGGTTTCCTTTTCTCCTGGTAATATGGGTCCTTCCTTGTCTTATTCTGGAGATTCTTCTTCTTAGCGATCTGTGAACAGTGCAAAATAGTCAACTGAACAACATAGTTAAGGTATGTTTGTGTTTTTTATTTGCGTTTTGAAAGGAAATATCTTAGAAGTGTGGGAGACCAGAATATGCTGCCCATAACATGAAGGATTGTTGAGCTGAAGGCAATTAAGAAGAAGCAAATGCAGGAAAGCTCCCTGCCCTTGCTGTATTCACTTCAAAGAAGGGCATAGATTTACAAAGACAAACGATATCCTACCTCCCACACCCTACGATGGAGAACATTGGTTAGCCACTTATGACAACTTTAGACCTTTAACACCCTGGAGATGGTAGAAGAGGAATCTACACTAATAAGCTTTATTAACTAACCTTTATCTGTCATGTATTTGCCTACTCACAAGTTACTGCCCCTAGAGACTTAAACTTCTTTTCCTTTGTCTTGTCACTTCTCTAAAAATGTATTGTTCTTTGTCAAAGATGCTATATAAGCTAGAATTCAAAGCCATCTTTTGAGAACTACTCATTCCCTGGGCATCTCTCACATATATATGAAATATACATGTTAATACATTTCTGTTTATTTTTCTTTTGTCAATCTGTCTTTTGTTTCAGGAGTTTATTCCAACTAAAACTCTATGGGGGTTAAAGAAAAAATTTTTCTTTCCCTGCAGAGGAAAGGAATTGCTTTCAAATGCAAATCAGTCTATCGGCCTTTGCAGTCTATCAGCAGTCATTCACTACTGCTCCTGCCATCTTCATGGGTAAAGGGATCTTTTCACCCTTTGACTTTAGACTCCTGGGACAGAGCAAGAACCCCTTATAGGGACCTGTGGTCCCCTCTAAGCCGCTAAGCATGGAAATCTAAAGAAAAAAAAAAAAAAGATTTTGAGTTTCTTCAAGGGAAATTCTAAACACCCAGCTACCCTGAAAAGTAAATGAGCGGCATGATAAACAAGAAGGTGGTGATGGCTTAAAACAATAACCAAGGAAGTTAGAGTCACAAAAAGTTTGGTTCCCTGCAGAAACTAAAGATAACATCTAAACATATGTCCCTGAGTTGTTTTTCAGAAACCCAGACCTCCACCAAATGGCTCTGAGGGAACTAAAAACTGAACTCTAACTGCCATTCTTTGTTCTAAATTGCTTCCTGTGTGGTCTGAAGGAAGCTATGCCCACTGACCAGACCTTATCATTCTTTTCTATTGATTCCAAGTTTTTATACAAAACTTCTCTTCCTTGACCAATTGCAAATCAGAGTCTTTTTTTTTTTTTTTGAGTTGGAGTCTCACTCTGTCGCCCAGATTGGAGTGCAGTGGCCGCTCCCGGCCACCGCAGCCTCGACCTGCTGGGCTCCGGTGATCCTTCCACCTCGGCCTTCCAAGCAGCTGGAAGTACAGGCGTGCGCTACCATACCTGGCTAATTTTTTGATTTATTGTAGAAATGAGGTCTCACCAAGTGACCCGGGCAGATCTCGAACCCTCGGGCTCAGGCAATCCACTCACCTCAGCCTCCCAAAGGCGAGGGATTACAGGCTGAGCCACCAAGCCCGGCTATCAGAGTCTTTGACTTGGAAGTCTTTCCTGCTTCAAGATATCCCACCTTTTTGGGCCAAACCAATGCATAACCTCCATGTATTGATTTATGATTTTCCCTGTAACTTTTGCTTTCCTGAAATGTATCTTTGCCCTTAAAAACCTTTGCTGGTAAGCCATTGAGGAGGTCAGGTCTTAAATATGAACTGCCTGATTCTTCTTGCTTGGTGCCGTGCAAATAAATTCCCTCCTTTCTCGCGCTGCTAAATCTCAGTGTGGGATTTTTGGCTTTATTTTACCAGGTGTACAGATCCCAGTTCACTTTGGTAACACTTGACCATTTGATCTGCTTTAGCAATGGAATATTAGCAGACAAGATGGGAAGCAGAGGCTTGAAATGTGCTTGCATAATTGAATTTTCCCTCTTAAGTTTCTTTTGCAATGAGAAGAACAGGCCACTGATGCAGAGAGGATAAGAGAAGCATGGAACTGACCTGAAACCAATCCACAACTTGAGACTGAGCTCAGCCTGCATCAACCCAACCTTTGCAAGCCTGAAAATTTGTGAATGGGAATTAAATACATGCTATATGCCACTAAGTTTTGGGGTGGTTTGTTGTACAGCATTTTTGTGGCAGTAGATGACCAAGATGAGTTGGAGTTCTTTGTATAAATATGGCTAGAATCTGGTTAGGCTGATTTTTCCTAAAAGTATAAGAAAAAGATAAATAGTAACCCCAGAATCAAAGGCAAAGCTAAAGAGCCAGGCTTCAGAAAGAATACAGACAAAGCAGCCCCGAGGATCTAGGTAGCAGCCACTAATGGTAAGTCTCTTCAAAGCACCAACGTCAGGATGAATACAGACCAACTGATTTCATTATTTGAATCATTCTTAAGATTCAGGGAGACAGAGGTTGGTCAAATCCAGTCATATAAACACCTTCCCACTCCTTGGCCACTGGAGGATAAGATACGCTAACAGTAATTTCCAGGAGATACCTGGATCCCCAAAGAAAAAAATTTCAAAAGAGAAACACACAGATTAAAAACTACAATGACCCTACAGTATTTTGTCAAAGGAACATTGTATTACCCAGGGTTCTTCAGAGAAACAGACCAGAGGAGATTTGTTATAAGAATTGTCTCACATAATTATAGAAACAAAGTCCCATGATATGATGTCTGCAAACTGGGGGATCAGGAAAATCAGTGACATAATTCATTCAGTTCAATTTTGAAGGACGGAGAGCCGGGGTGCCAGTGGTGTAATTCCCACTCCAAGGCCAAAACTTGGGGTAAGGAAGGCGGGAGGGTGGGATGCTGGTGTAAATCCCAGTATCTGAAGGACCAAAAACCAGGAGTTCTAATTTTTATGGAAAAGAAAAGATGGATGGCTCAGCTAAACAAAAAAAGAAAGAGATTTCATCCTTTCTCTGCCTTTTGTTCTATTAGGGAACTCAACAGATTGGATGATGCCCACCCACGTTGTTAGGTGCAGCTCTTTTTTACTCAGTCTACTAATGAATACAGATCAACTGATTTCATTGTTTGAGTCATTCTTAAGATTCAGGGAAACAGAAGTTGGTTGAATCCAGTCATATGAACACCCTCCCACGCTTCAGACACTGGAGGGCAGGATACATTAACAGTAGTTTACAGGGAGACCTAGATCCCCAAAGAAATGCCAAACTCTTCCAGAAATATTCGCATAGACACACCCAGAAATAACGTTCTACCAGCTGTCTGAGCATCCCTTAGCCAAGTCAAGTTGCCATACAAAATGAACCATCATGAACATCTTTCAAATATTTGTCAAATGATATCTTATCAGCAATTCACTGTTCTAGGTGTTGGTCAAAGTCCTTGGAAACCTGACTTCATCAGGATCATGTGGAAGAGGGTTATGTGAGGTGCCAAAATAGACTTCCTTTTAACAAATATTTCACTATCTCCTTTGAAGTTAAAAAAAGGCATTCAAATAGACAATGAGGTCAAGTTGCAGGCCTTATTCTTTCATTAATTAGCATTTAGGGCTTACATAACTCACTTAGACCATCTTATAATTAATGCTCATATTTTTGAAACGAGGGTAATTTTTGTGCTTATTTCAAGTTGCTAAAGTCCCTACTCTCAATCCCTCCCCAAAATATCTGAGCATTTAGTATGCACTAAATAGTGAGCTAAAAATGTTATTCGTTATATTATTTATCTTCACAACCACTTCAGATAGTATAGTATTAGCTCTACTTTACAAAAGAGGAAGCCTAAGTGAAGAAAAACTAAGTAACTTCCCCAAAGTCAGACTATTCATAAATGGTGATTCTAGAATCAAACTCCAGGTTTTCCTAGACCCTAGACCCGAGGTTCGAACCTCAATTTTTATACCCCAATAAAGTAATACATGCAAATGTGCTTTTAAAATTACAAAGTACTAGACAAAGATAAAAGATTATTATTTTGCCTAAATTAGATTGGCTTTTTACCTAATAATAAATGACCCATCTTCATTTTGGTCTCTCTAAACTGAAAGTATACATCAAAATATGTCTATTTATTTAGCATTAGCATATTACTTAAAATTCTAATTACTCAGGAACAAAGATAACGATATAAAGAGAACCCAGATGAAATAAGAGACAAGACAAAAAGGCAGCTTAAGAAACTAACAACATGCATTTCAAATAAGAAGGAACCAGCCATAGCATCTTAGTAGCGAGCATTGAATGGCTCAAAGTTTTATTAGAGTTCCATAATAATAAACTTTTCTGTGCACAATGACATCTGGGGCTTAGTATTAATTAAAATGTGTTAAATATAGCAGATCCTATTTAGCAGGAAAATGAAATACAGAAATGATGTCAGCAGTTATTTTGAGCACTATCTTTCCCTTCAACATCCAACCGAGATGAGGTAAGTTTTTAAAGGCTTAAAAGATAAAATTCATTTGTATATAAGATCACAAAAATTCTCAGATCAATACATGATTACTTGTAATGTGTTACTGTTTTACAGGAGGATGGGCTGATTTCTGCTTTCAACTACTCATTGCTAACAAATAAACAAAATACTGTTCTGAGATAAGGCTTGTTTAATGAGAAGAACCTGACAAAATTTACCACCATTGTGACAACATGTAAAGGTTAGTACATGTGAAATATTAGCATAAAGATGCTCCACACAAAAAACTACAGATGCTGGAGAGGATGAGAGGAAAAGGGAACACTTCTACACTGTTGGTGGGAGTGTAAACTAATACAACCTTTGTGGAAAACAATTTGGCGATTCCTAAAAGATCTAAAAATCAACCTTCCATGCGACCCTGCAATCCCCCTACTGGGAATATACCCGGAGGAACACAAATCACTCTATGAAAAAGATACTTGCATACATATATTTATGGCAGCATTGTTCTCAATAGCAAAAACACAGAACCAACCGTGCTGCCCATCGAAAGAGGACTGGATAAAAAATGTGGTACATATACACAATGGAATATTACACAGCCATAATAAAGGGCAAAATTATGAACTTCACAGCAACCTGGATGGACTTAGAGTCTGTAATACTGAATGATCTATCACACAAACAGAGAACTGTGTATCACATATTCTCACTCATAAGGGGACCTTGAATAATTATCGTAATACTATAAGAAAAGAATTGACAGTATTGGGAAACAGCCAGGGTTGGGGGGAGGTGGTATTGGTAGTAGTGGAAATCTGCTGGGCGGGGGCACACCTCATCAACAAGGGTACCTGCATAATGAACATTTGTATACCTAACCCTGAATCGTACTCTACATCTTTAACATAAAAAAATTAAAAATAAAAAAACAAAAAAAGATACTCCACAAGAAAAGAAATTCTTCAGTATTATGTAAATTTCTCTATTTCCTAAGACTTAACTATGCATGTCAACATATTAAGTTTTGAGAGGTCTCACAATTATATGTACACTTGTTTAGCCATAAGATGATTTGTGTAAGTAGATAAAATGCAGCAACGATCCCAAAACACATGGGAATTTTGTGTTAGAAAATAATACTTACATGAAAAATGAAAGAAACATATTTTCCAAATTGAGAAAATAAATACAATGACCAATTTAACAGAGTGTTTCAAGTACTGAAGTGTGTATTACATAGTATATGCTGATTTTCATTTCTGAGGAGAGAAAAAAGCAAAAATAAGTTTGAGGAGCAACAAAATGAAAATTGTTATGTACAGAAAAAAGATTATTAGAGTGAAACACTGAAACAGCTTAGGCACAACTCAGATTTTTAGAGACTGTCAAATGGTTTAAGTGTGATTGTATGGTAGAGAACTACACAAGAGAAACTCAAAAGATTCCATCTAATCCAGTAATTGCTTAGTTATCTGTGCTTAATGTTCTTTCTATTTCGATCCAGAAAACTCTAATCTTCAAAATAAGCACTTTATGGAACAAAGATAAAGTTTAAAAATATTCATCGTGGTCCATAAAACAAGTCCGCATCATTATCAAATGTTTTAAACATGACTTTTGTGGAAATAAATGAAGGCCACCCAAATGAGAATAAGTAAAGTTCATTTAGTCAGAGTTTGCTATAGTAAGACAGTCAGCCACCATCACTTGCATTTGACAGAGACTCAAAGGAAGGCAGAGGAATGGGAAAGCTTTATAGTGGAAAAAAAAAGGGAAGGTTTCGAGTGTGCCCTGATTGGAGGCTCTTGGCATGAGGAAATGTAGATGGGTTAAAAAATTAAAGTCACCCTGGCTGCTGTTAAAGTAGACCAGAAGAAGCCATGGATACCAGCAGGGCAACTCATTGGTAGGCCACTGCAGAAACTCAGGCCAGATATGTTGGTGACCTGACTAGGATGGTAGCAGCAGAGATGGTGAGATGTAACTGAAGTCTGGATATGCTCTTGTAGGTAGAGCCAATGGGATTTCCTGACATACTGAGCTTGGGTTTTGACAGAAAGAGTGAAGCCAAGGATGGTTGGAAGGTGTTTGGTCTGAGAAACCAGAAGAAGGTTGATGCTGAAACTGGTAGAGACGGGGAAGGCTGTAGATGGAGAGGAATTGGTGAGAGTGAAGAAGAGCGCAGTTTGGGACATGTTTAGGTTTGCGAGGTCAAACCTCTCAGGACTGTGGCTTATAGAAATGAGGAGCTCAGGAGGGGTTTAGTGAGATTGAATGAGAGGACTGGTGAAGTTCGAAAGAACAACACACTCTTCCCCACTGTGAGTTAAATCATATAGGGCATGGGATCTCAGTGATGCTTCACTCTTCTATGACTTGTCCATCTTGCTTCCATATAGTATATTATGATGTTGAGGTCAGGTTGTCTCAAGATTGCATGCCAGGCCAGAGTTCACTTGTCTTTGTCTACTCAGGCTGCCATATCAAATACCACAAACCGAATGACTAAAATAACAGATGTTTATTTTCTCACAGCTTTAGAGGTTTGAAGTTCAAAGTGTAGATATCAACAGGCTTGGTTTCTCTTGAGACTCTCCTCTTGCCTTGCAAGTGGCCATCTTCTTGCTGTTGCCTCATCTGGCCTTTTCTCTGTCTACCCACATCTCAGGTGTCTTTTCCTCTTCTTAGGAAGAAGACAATCATATTGGATTAAGTCCCCATCCTAGAGAACTCATTTTACCCTAATTACCTCTTGAAAACCTGTGTGTCCAAATACCTTCACATTCAAAGTTACTGGGAGTTAAGTCTTCAACATATGAATTCAAGAGGTGGGGACAGGACATAATTCAGTCCATAGCAAGAGCTGAATCCAGATTTTCCAATTCCAGGTACACTGCTATTTTCATAGCACCAGAACAGGAAGTTTATTGGTCAAGATATTACTAACTCAATAAGGCCTTCTCTGACCTCCTTGTTTAAAATCACAAATCCACTTCATTGAAGCCCTTACAACTCCTTCATCTACATTATTTTTTTCTCATAGTTATTTTAAATATCGTATATATTTTCATTTGTTTTGTATATTGTTCCACTTCTATTAATACGAGGACAGGATTTTTTCTGTTTTATTTACTGTGATATCTATGTTACATAGAGCTTCACACATTGCAGGTGTTCAATAAATATTTTTGACTGCATGTATGAATGTGTAAATGCATAAATAAATGTAAATAAAATATCTTAATCCACTTGCATGCAGGATTAGATAAGCATTCTTTTAACAAAACGAAAGTAGTTCGCACATTCTAGAAACAGGGGCTCCATATGCCCTGCCGTATAAATAATTCCCACATGAACAGACCATGACAATGGCCCAGAACCATGGCACTGTCGTTCCATTGCTAGTTTTTCTATGTGGTACTCAGGCTTTCCAGACTGGAACCTTTCAGCACAGAATTTATGCTTGCATATCTCTACAGGGCAGTCATCGAGCATGTCATGTCACCAAAGCAGAAATTATCAAGAAACAGTTGCTAAGTAAGCAGGAGTTGATCAAATTCTGGAGGCCTGCTCCAGGGCCTGACTGCAAAATATGCCTTGAAAATGAAACATCTTCTGGTTGTGTGGGGGAGTGTGCATATTTATAGGTACAGTCCTCCAGTAGGATTGTCTTATGCTGAGGAGAAAAGTCAAGGAAAAAAAACACACTGAAATGGCTTCTTCTATCTTCTGGCAATCCATCTTGTAGTGTAGGCTGTAAAAAAAAATAGGAAGAGAGAAAAAGAATGATGAAATAAATACAGTGAAAGCAAAAAAAAATAATTAAAAAAGAGTGAGGGGCACACCGGAACAATTCCTATTCACTCAGGAACAGAAAAACAGAACTATTGTATCTGTAAGTACAAGTTCCTGTTTTCCTGTTGAATTAGTTTCTTAGGGTTACCATAGCAAACTACCACAAATTAGGTGGCTTCTACAACAGAAATGTATTGTTTCACAGTTCTGGAGGACAGAAATCTGAAATTAGGGTGCCAGCAGGGCTACACTCCCTTTGAAACCTGTAAAGGAGCAGGGCTCAGTGACTCATACCTGCAATTCCAATGCTTTGGGAGGTGGAGGTGAGAGGATTGCCTAAGCGCACAGGTTTGAGACCAGTCTGGGCAATATTGCGACACCTCATCTCTACAATAAATCAAAAAATTAGGTGGGTGTGGTGGCACACGCCTGTAGTTCCAGGTACTTGGAAGGTTGAGGAGGAAGCATTGCATGAGCCCAGCAGGTCAAGGCTGTGGTGGCCATGAGCATGCCACCGCACTCCATCCTGGGTGACAGAGTGGGACTCCAACTCAAAATTTAAAAAAAGAAAGAAACCTGTAAAGGAATCCTTTATTGACACTTCCTAGCTTCTGGGGATTTGCTGAAAATGTTTGTTATTCCTTGGCTTATTGCTGCATCACTCCAATGTCTGCCTTTATCATCATCAAATGGTGTTCTCCCTGCGTCTGTCTTCACATGGCCGTCTCTTTATGAGGACACCAGTCATATTGGGTTAGGAGCCCACCCTGCTAACTAATTATATCTGCAATAGTCCTAATCCCAATAAGGTCACATTTTGAGGTACTGGGGGTTAGAACCTTCAACGTGTCTTATTTTGGGGGACAGAGGGAGCAAAATTAGCCCCATAACACCTTCCTAGGCTATAGAAGGTAAAGAGGACCTTAGAAGAAGTTAACTGATCAAGTTGTTTTATTTTTTTTAATTGGAGTCTCACTCTTGTCGCCCAGGATGGAGGGCAGTGGCACGCTCACGGTTGCCGCAGCCTCGACCTACTTAGTTGATCCTTCTGCCTCAGTCTTCCAGTAGCTGAAACTACAGATGCACACGACCACACCTGGTTAATTTTTCTGATTGATTGTGGAGACAAGATCTCACCAAGTTGCCCAGGCTGGTCTCAAATCCCCAGTCTCAGGCAATCCTCTCTCCTCAGCCTCCCAAAGAGCTGGGATTACAGGCTGAGCCACCGTGCCTGGTCAATCAAGTTGTTTTTAACCTTTTTTATATAAAACCAGAGTCAATCTTCCTCTTTTTTTTACCTTTTAATTTTTTTTTTATTTTAAAGATGGGGGTTATAATTCAGGGGAGTCAGTCTTTTTTTTCCTCCTAACCTTACATGAATTCTCAATGTAAATGAACTAAAAACTGGGCTTCTGAAGGTACGTGAGGTTGTCAGTATTACTGTTAAGAATAGAAGTGGAGATGAGGGTAAAGAAAAAGTGAATAAGAAAAGGTCAGAAATAAGAAAAGGTCATCTATGATGAAAATATTCCCTGAAGTGAGGAGAATGATAAATGCTGCTCTTAGTGCTTCAGTTGCAACAGATAAAGTAAAAATTAATTTAATCAAATCAGACTAAAACTGAGCCACCCCACCTGAAGGCCCGGTCAAGGAAATTTAACAGAGGTCCTCACAAACTGGCTTCCAACTCTCTCATTCAACAGGTGAGAGAATTTAAACTCAGAAAGATAACACAGTTTCTCTGAAAACCCTCAAGGGTTAATGAATGTGCTAATTCCTTCCTTATGTAGCATCCCAGACCTCTGAGAAAATGAGGGAAACCGGGAATGGATGCAGAAGCAGACATTTAGACATCAGGTGTACAGGACCTAGGTGTGCAGAAGCGCATATTTTCTTTTTCTTTTTAAATTATTATTACTTTTAGAGACTGTGTCTCATTATGTTGCCCACGCTGGTCTCTAAATTCCTGGAATCAAGTGATCCTTCTGCCTTGGCCTCTTAAAATGTTGGGATTATAGCCACCAAGCCTCCTTTTTTTTTTTTTCTAAGACCAGGTCGTGCTCTGTCACCCCGTCACCAAGACTGGGTGATCATAGGTCACTAGAGCCTTAAACTCCTGGTGTCAAGCCATCTTCCTGCCTCAGCCTCACAAAGTGCTGGGATTACAGGTGCAAGTCATCATGCCCATAATTTTTCACATTTTTGTAAAAGTAAGCTCAATTGCTCTTTCAAACGCCCACTCTTCCAGGAAGCAGAGAATTAATATCAATCAATTGAGGGTCATTTCAATCATTCCCTAACCCTCCATCCTGTAAGTTGTGCCTATATGCCACAGAGGGTTTGAAAAGGAAGTGCTGGGAATGAAGTCAAGGCCTTGTTGGTGCCCACCGGCACCGGCACGTGCTGAAGTATCTGCATGATTGTAAAGTCTTGGAGATGTCAGTTCATTGCTCTTTTCTATCCTAACCCTGGTTCTTTCGGCTATTTTCATGACTACTCAGAGATAGGAGAAACATTTGATGTTTCTCTTGTGATGCTTCAGGCCCATCTGCCTAGATTCACACTGCAACCAACTCCATGTACTTTAAAACTCACAGAAGATGCTGAGTGTGCAGAAGCTGCGTGTGATTCTCTGTTCCCCCAGGGAACAATCAGAAAAGGAAGCACAGGTCTTCTAAATTCTCACATCCCTCCAGATTCACCTGAGGTTTCTATCGCATTCTACTCAGGGATTAAGTCCAGGGTCACATGTCAGAGTCACAGGGAAAGGAATGCCTAGCCAGGAGCTGAAAAAGGTGCCTCTTGTCACCATTATTCTCCTACATCTATTGTTCGTGTTATCAGCTCTGCAAGGCTTTTGAAGCTCAAAAGCTCATTTTTCTGCTTTTCTGTTATACTAACTATTCTCTGAGGCAATGGATACTCCTTGTCTGCCCTGTCTGGGAAACAGAGGATAAAAAGGGGTTACTGAGAATGAGAAACATATGAATTGATACATTAAAATATTACCCACAACATGCACATCACATTAATAACTAACAACTTTAAGCCATAAAAATAATTTCCAAATGCATCTTCTTTGAAAAACCATTTCAATAGAATGGAATCTTCTAGATTGCAAGCCACCATGTTTCTTATCCCAACTATATGTACAGTGCTTAGAACAGAGTAATGTTTGATATATATTTGTAGTATTCGTAAAATCATGTTTTAATAGTATTAGTAGTATTCATAAAAGTATTCGAGTATTCATAAAATTATTATTTTCTCATGTGCTCATCATTGGTGACTGTGTTATTTGTGATTCTCTTGAACAACCCTGTACTGACCCATCTTTGAACTCGTCCTCCTTTTCCGTGTGAAAAGTGACATTCTTGGATCCTAAAATCTTTTTAAGTCATCTTTTTTCATCTTTGTCAAAATAAATGAAAACCATGAATAGAACGAATACAGAATGCTTGATTTATCACTGGCAAAAAAAAAAAAAAAAAGTTGAATTGTGACCGTGTTAAAGCACTTGAAGGAAAATTGCAATAATGAGCTAAAAATCAACTCTAAATATGTTTCTTGGAGAAAATCTTGAGACAGCACAAGCAGGCAACATTCTCCCCCTTCAAACACTTTGAGAGGTGAAAATGTCTTTGATTTATTTTGTCATTTAATTTCCCTTCCATCTATTGGCTTTAAGCCACAGAAGCTTCAAGTCTCTTGGTCGGACAATCAGAATTTTCTTTCTTTGTCCATTATTTTTCCCATTGGCAGCATTCCCATAAGAATAGCCTGATGAAAATGTGCTTTCCCCAGTGGCTCTTCACTGTCTCTGAAAAATTTCCAAAGGGGTTTGGGCAGCTTCTATCAAAGGAGAGATCTAGGGGAAAGTTCAGATGGGTTTTAGAAATCAGAGTGGCATGGTTTTCTCCCTAATTGTGTATGCATGCTCACAATAACGGTAGGAAGGCACTCTTCAAAGTTGGGTCTCTTCAAAGATTTCACAGTGCTGGAGGGTGTTCACC
The DNA here is from genome assembly GCF_000164805.1 of Carlito syrichta. Lineage (NCBI taxonomy): Eukaryota > Metazoa > Chordata > Mammalia > Primates > Tarsiidae > Carlito > Carlito syrichta. The sequence goes on from NW_007260597.1 coordinate 1,172,306, forward strand.
AAGACTCCAGATCCCTGCTGGGATTCCTCTTCTGAAAGGTCACAGAACTGGAAATCTTGCTTCTTTTTAAGATGCCACCCAGAGAGAGGTTATTATCACATTAGACTAGTTCCTACTGCTGAGGGAAGACTTAGGAGTACCAGCTTGAAAAAGATGCTTCTCTTTTGCATGCCATTTTGGGAAGGGTATTTATATTTTTCTCCCAATGAACTCTCATTCTATCAATTTATGCCAATAATGCAGTCCAAATGTCTTATTTGATATTAACCTATTCAAATGTCTGCTATGACTTGAAATAATTAACATGATTCATATTGTCAGAAGGCATCAACTCACACAAAGATTGTATAGTGTCTTTAGTGTTATGATTGATTCGTGTCCCTACCTATCTTATCCATTCCCTTTTCTGGTGACATTAGAAGGTTTCCCTAATAAATGCTCACTCATTTAATCAAACATTCAAGACGTATTATTAAACGTATTCCAAGCAAGCATTGTGCTAGGCCTTGTGGATGATCAGTTAGCACTTATTTTTATAAAGACCAAATTTGATAAACAGGAGAATGAAGTATCAAATTTACCATTTCTCAACCTCTAAGTGTTGATTTTCTTGAACTAGGTCCATGTTAGTAATATAATTTATTACTATTAACATCTATAGGTAATAATGCTCTTGTATGAATGATATATTTCTTTTCCAAGCTAGGACTTACTTTAATCAATTTGTGACATAATCAAAGTGTGCGTCAAAACAGTTGCCCTTACCATGAATGAAAGTAGGCATCCTTAACTACAGAAATAGAAAAGGAGCCTGATTTATCTATTTGCTTTAAACTTTCCTTTCTTAGAGTGTGTCTCTGAGCTTAGAGTGGATGGAGATGTGTGAGTAGGGCAGTGCAGTTTTCCCAGCTTTGATTTTGTCAGCCAAGAAATAAATGAAATCAAGTGGAAGCCTAAAGGATGAAGCAAAGCTGCTCTGCTTAAAGCTGCCAGATCCCACAGCAGCAGACCTAAAGCATGTTTTCAAGATTTTTTTATATTGTAGCACATGTCAGTTCATTACTTTTTATGGCTGAATAATGCTATGTTGTATAGATGTACCACATTTTGTTTATCCACTCCTCTGTTGTGGCCATTTGTTTTGTTTCCACATTTTAGCTATTATGAATAATGATGATGTAAATATTTGTGTACAAGTTTTTGTGTACATATATTTTCATTTCTCTTGAGTGTACATCTAAGGAATGGAATTGACTGGGCCCTATGGTAACTCTATGTTTAACCCTTTTAGGAACAGTCAGATTATTTTCTGAAGAGGTTGCTCCATTTTACATTCCTACTGTTTTATATTCCCATAACCATTTTACATACACACCAGCAGTATACAAGAGTTCTGACTTCTCCACATTCTCATCAACATTTATTATCTGACTTTGTGATTCTAGTCATCTTTTTTTTTTGAGTTGGAGTCTCACTCTGTCACAGAGACTGGAGTGCAGTGGCCACTCCCGGCCACCGCAGCCTCGACCTGCTGGGCTCCAGCGATCCTTCCGCCTCAGCCTTACACGTAGCTGGAACTACAGGTGCATACTACCATGCCCGGCTAATTTTTTTTTATTTATTGTAGAGATGAGGTCTCACCAAGTTGCCCAGGCGGGTCTTGAACCCGCAGGCTCAGGCAATCCACTCACCTCGGCCTTCCAAGATGCAGGATTACAGGCTGAGCCACGGAGCCCGGCTAATTCTAGCCATGTTAATAAGTACAAGTTGATATCTCAGCTTGGTTTTCATTAGCATCTCTTTGATGACTAATGATGTCCAGTATCTTTTCATTGCTTACTGGTTTCCCGGAGAAGTATCTATTCCAGTCCTTTGTTCATTTTTAAAATCAGGTTGTTGGTTTTTGTTGTTGAGTTATAAAAGTTATTTAAATATTCTGAAATTGATCCCTCATTGGAAATTGATTTTCAAATAGTTTCTCTCATTCTGTGGAATTGTTTTCCCACTCTGTTGAAAGTGCCTTTTGATGCACATAATTTTTATTTTTTTATTTTTATTTTGAAAAGTCCCATTTATCTATATTTTTTCTGTTGTTGCCTCTGATTTTTGTGCCTTATCTAAAAATCATGCTGAATCTAATACCATGAAAACTTCCCCCAATCTTTTCCTGTAACAGTTTAGTAGTTTTAGTTCCTGCATCTAAGTATCTCGTCCATTTTTGAGTTCATTTTTTGTATAGTTTAAGGTAACAGTTTAACTTCATTCTTGCCTGTGGATATCATTTTCCCAATATCATTGTTGAAAAAACAAGTCTTTCTTTTGTCTTTCACTCAGCATAGTTATTTGAGATTAATTCATGCTGTTGCATTTATTACTAGTTTACTTCTTTTCTTTCTTTTTTTTATTTTTATTTTTTGAGTTGTAGTCTCACTCCATTGCCCAGGCATGAGTGCAGCAGCATGCTCATGGCCACCCCAGCATCGACCTGCTGGGCTCAAGTGATCCTTCCACCTCAGCCTTCCAAGTAACCAGAACTACAGGTGCACACTACCACACCCGGCTAATTTTTTTTATTTATTGTAGAGATGAGGCCTTACCATGTTGCCCAGGCAGGTCTCGAACCCACAGGCTCAAGTAATCCTCACATGTTGGACTCCCAAAGTGCTGGGATTACAGGCTTGAAACACAGTGTCCGGCCACTAGTTCATTTTTTGTTATTGCTGAATTGTATTTCATTATGAGAATATGTAGCAATTTGTTTTTTCATTCCTCTGTTGATGAACATTTATATTGTTTCCAGTTGGGTACTATTACACAGAAACTTGCTGTGACGTTGTATATGAACATATGTTTTGCTATCTCTTGGTTAAAACACATAGGAAGCCGGGCTTGGTGGCTCAGCCTGTAATCCCGCGCCTTTGGGAGGCTGAGTTGAGTGGATTGCCTGAGCCCGCGGGTTCGAGACCCGCCTGGGCAACTTGGCGAGACCTCATCTCTACACTAAATCAAAAAATTTGCCGGTCGTGGTAGCGCGCGCCTGTAATTCCAGCTACTCGGAAGGCTGAGGCGGAAGGGTCGCCGGAGCCCAGCAGGCGAGGCTGCGGTGGCCGGGAGCGGCCACTGCACTCCAGTCTGGGTGACAGAGTGAGACTCCAACTCAAAAAAAAAAAACACATAGGAGTGGAATAGTTGAATAATCTACTAGTTATATGTCAAGCTGTGTTTCTAAGGAGGTTGCCTGGTCTCACATTCTCATCAGCAGTTAATGAGAATTCCATTTGTTTTATATTTGTTTGGTACTGTAAGACTTTTAAATTTTAGCCCTTCTAGAAGGTATATGTTAGTATATCACTAGGGTTTTAATTCGCATTTTTCTAATAACTAATGATATTGAATTTAGTTGAATGTGCTTCTTTGGGATCTGCATATTTTTCTTGTGTGTGAAGAATCTGTTTATATTTTTTGTCCATATTCTAAATCAGGTTGTTTGTTTTCTTATTTGGAGTTTGACAATTATTGATATATTCTGGATACAAGTTCTTTATCAGATAGTTGTTTTACACATATTTTCTCCCAGTCTGTGACTTATCGTGTTATAACTTAAACAGTGTCTTTTGAAAACTCTTTTTAATTTTGATGATGTAATTTAATCAATTTGTGTTTAGTGAATCATGCTTTTGGTGTTGTATCAAAGAAAGTTTTGCCTAACCCAAAGACACAAAGATTTTCTCTTCTATTTTCTTCTTGAGGTTTTAGGTTTAGCATTTAGGTCTATGATTCATCTTTAGTTAATATTTGCACATGTGAAATTTTTTTTTTAATTGTATATGAATATCATGTGTTGCAGTGTTATTTGTCGAAAAGACTGTTCTTTCTCCATTGAATTGCATTGCATTTTTGTCAAAAATCAGTTGTCCTTATATGCATGGATGTATTTCTGAAATGTCTATTTTGTTACATTGATCTATTGGACTTGTTGATGCTAATGCTACAATACTTTGATTACTATAACTTTTAAATAAGTGTTTAGATCAGGAAGTGTTAGTTTCTTAACTGTGTTTTTCCTTTTCAAAGTGATTTTGGTTATTCTAGATCCTTTGTACATCCATACACATTTTGGAATAATTTTGTCTATTAAAAAAAAAAGTCTGCTGAGATTTTGACTGGCTTTTCAATTTTTGAGAGAGGGGTATTGAAATCTCCTATTACAGTCCTACTTAACTGTTTGAATATGAAATGCAATTAGGACTGTTTTAATGTCCTTGTCTGCTCATTTCTACACCTATGCCAGTTCTGGTTCAGTTTTACTCATTTGGGTTCCCCACCCCCCCCCACATCATGGTCATATTTTCCTACATCTTTGCATGCCTAGTAAGTTTTGACCAGATGCCAGACATTGGGAATTTTATTTTTTGTGTTGAATATTTTCATATTACTGTAATTATTCTTGAGCATTGTTTTGTTGTACAGTTTAGTTACTTAGAAATAGTCTGCCTTGTTAGCTTTCTTTTTTTTTTAAGATTTCGTAGGCAGGACTACAGCAGTACTTAATCAGGACTAATTATTACCTACTTACTAAGGCAAGGGTCTTCTAAGGACTCTACCCAATGCCCTGTGAATTATCTCCATTGTGTGAATTTTTCCAATCTGGTTGGAAAGAACAGACTCTTCTCAGCCCTGTCTGGGTGTTATATCCTATTTTTTCTAATGATTTCAGATTTTTTTTTTTTACTGAGTTTCTAGTAGGATCTTCACACACATGAACATATCAGTCCTACTAAGTATTTGTAAAAGATTATCTGTAGTTCTCTAGAATATTCTCTGTGTGCAGTTCTTTCCCCAATACTTTAATAGCTTTGATCCCCTGAGACTTTCAATCTAGTCTTTTCACCTCAGGGAGTCCACCAGGCTCTACCTCAGTTGCCTCTTCCTTGAGTTGTGGCCTGAAAACTCTCTTAAGTCACCTCATTCAATTGTAGAGTTCATCATATATTTTTTTCTGTATGTTAGAGATCACTGTCCTTCATTGCTCAATGCTCAGTGTCTTGAAAATCACTGTTTCGTATATTTTGTCTGCTTTTTCTGTTATTTCAAGCAAGAAGGTAAATTTAGTCCCTGTTACTTCACATTGGCTGGAAGAAGTCCTTCTCTTCATCCATTTTTTGATTAAATAAAACATACTTTGATTTCTAGTGGCAGACCAGAGAAACATTTGTGCATTCTTCACAAACATAAAGATTTGCCAAAAGCAGCCAACGTAATTTTTCCTTAACACACAAAGTGGCATTACAATCTCTTGTTTACCAAGATATCCGAATTTTTTTTAATATTCAATATGACATTGAAAAATAAATAAATTATAAAAAGATAAAAAGCCCAAAGCTTCTTGTTCATCCTCCACAGTATCCACAGTATTATTTATTTATATATAGTTAATTTTAAAATTCTGATTATGCAATATATTCATGTACACAGTATAATTTAAATCCTCTGTCTTTTCCATGCATGCCCAACCTTCTGATCTCCCCTTATAGATTCCCTAATAGGCTACCACTTTTGAAATTTTATAAGCAAGTTTGTTGTCAGAAAGCCACTACCCGACTCTACCCAGATGGTAGTGTTAGTTTGAGGACCATTGAATACTGGGAATTTCTCCAATTTATTACAATTAAACACCTGTGCTAAATAAGTTGTGCAGCTCCACTGTGAATTTAAAGCCATGGAATAGTAACTGTCGAAATCCCTTTTTTATTCAATGGAGTGAATGGCGTTAGGGTCCTCCAGATGTTGCTTAAAGATAATTTGCTATATTGAGAGCAGTGAGGTCCTTCAGAGGCTTTTCAGACTATGGTAATCCTCTTGCTTGCATCCTCCATGCTGTGTCTCTGATAGGGTTTCAAGTTAAATATTGAAATGCTGCATACCAACTTCCCATATCCTTATTTTCATATTGTGGCAAACCCACCGTATGTTGTTCCGGAAAAGACATAGCAACTGTGCACAGGATTGCACAAGGATTAAGAACACATGGGCTTGAACATCAGGCAGGTCCAGATTTAAATCCCAGCTTGGTCACTTACCAGCTGTGTGACCCTGAGCACGTTACTTAAACTCTCTAGCTCTCAATTTCTATCCACTCCCCTGTAAAAAATAATAATAATAATAATAAATCTGAGAAGAGAGAAAAGAAAAAGAAAAAATACAAATCGCTTGTGAGGATTAAATGTGATGATAAATGAAAAAAGTGTCAAGCACGATACCTGCAATAGAAAATGTTCAACAAAGATGACAGTCTGATAATCTGTAACTATGATCATACATCCTGCCTCATTTTTACCATGTTTCATAATCATTTCGAAGATAATGGTTATTTTCAGAGTTTGATGAGCCCTCCATTTTTAAGTGGCTGATATAGCATCCTACATTTCTCAGACAGATGTCTCACATTACTGGTTCACAGGCACGCTGCAAATAGTTTGTAAACGTTAGAATCAACATTAAGATAAGAAAAAAAGGGGATTGCCTATAAAATCCAAATTTCAGTAAAAATTCAGATTTTTGGCTTCTCTGAATGTTTGGAATATCTCTGAATGTAGACTTACGATTCTACATGTTGCAATAACTGGAAACTGAGAACCAGTTGCCACTTTAAGCAGGGCAGTGTTTGTCAACTCACCATGGGCCCTAACAGTTCCACCTGCCTTCCCAATACTGAATGAGAGTCATTCTGCACAGCAACTTTTAATTTTTCTACTTGTTCCCTGTTATATTTTTGACTGCTCATTGTCCCTGAATGAGATGCAACAATGTACATGAAGTATTTAGAATAGTATCTGATACAAAGAGCAGAAAGCCTGTAAATATTCTTTGCCCAATAAGATAATGAAAGGTATTTGTGCAATCACACTGGACATTCTACCTTTTGGTTGTCTGAGCAGTGATCACATGCCATCACTCAGCATGAAATCTTTCCTTGTTCTTGGGAATAAAACCTCTGATGTGAGCTAGATTCATTGCTGAACCAAATATAGACTCCAGGTATCCCTTTCAGTTTGGTATGGTGTTGTGAACAAATGGAAAAGACACATGTTACTTTTGGGTAACATCATTAAAGAAGGACGCATAACCCTGGCCCTGACCTTTATTTTTGTGTTGGAATCAATATGTGGATATGATGGCTGGATGTGAAGTAGCCACCTTGAACCATGAGGTAGAAGATCTGACTTGAGAAGGGTGGAAGAACAAATTAAAAGGAACTTGGATTCCTAATGCTCATTGCACCATCTTACCTGTCCTGGACTCCTTACATTTACATCAGAGAAGCATGTATTTCAATAATGTTTAAACCACTGTTATTTGGAGATTTCTGTCACTTATATATGAACTTAGCTCAAACTGATACTATTATGTTGTTCATCAATGTAATAGTAATTACACCACATGAAGAACACATGGGCTTGGAATGAATATCTCAGAAACTTCACAACTCGTGAGCATTAATTATGTCTTTCCTGAGGCTTCTCTACATTGAAATTTTTGGGTCTCAAATATTTATTTTATCATCTCTTCTCATTAATTCTTTTTTCTGTACATTACATTTTATTGTATTTTAGTATTGTGTATGTATTATATCTTTGTGACAGTTTTGTTAAGGTATAATTCACATACCATACAATTGCCTCATTTAAAGTGTGTTATTTAAAGGTTTGTAGTACATCCATAAAGTTGTGCAACCATCATCACAATCAATGTATATGTCACTATATATGCTTTCACTTGCATTTATTGGCTCAAGCAACTACCAGGCAAGGTAGTGCGTGCCTGTAGTTCCAGCAACTTGGAAGACTGAGGTGGGAGGATGGCAGGATCCCAGCAGGTCTATGCTGAAGTGGCCGTGAACATGCCACAGCACTTCAGCCTGGGGGAC